>NW_027192456.1:47328-156229 GCF_041956645.1 Rasamsonia byssochlamydoides | reverse complement strand
ACCTAGGTGGTAGGCAGAGCGTGCATAGTCTTAGACTGAAAAAACGCTCTATAAAATGGAAGAATAATAATAATAATCTATAAGGGCCTTAGAACCTAGTTATCCCTTTCTAACTTAGTCCCTTCTTTCTAATATATTAATACTATAAAACTATACTTTCTTAGTTATGCTTCTTTAGCTATGGTATTCTAAGAATAATATTATATTCTCCTAGGCTAGTAATATTAAAGTTAATTATCTTAAAATATTGCCAAATTATTATTAGTATCTAACCTGTTTATTATATAAGTTTGCCTCCTAAGTTTTTACTATTTAAGCCTATTAATAGTATAGGTTCTAGTTTTATTATTATTAATATTTCTAGCTTCTAAAGCTATTATAAATTTATAAAGTTACTAGTGGCTCTTGAGTCAATTATTACTCCAATCAATTATCTAAGGATACTAGCTTAAATCTTTATATGTCTTCCTTAGGCTATTACTACTATCTACTAATTCTGGTATTATTATTACCTTAGTAGTTATAGGTATCTGCCTTCTAACTTTGCTTAATAGTAGATAATATAGTGGTCCTTATAGTAGTTTCTCTAGTTTATTAACTAATATTTTAGGTAATTCTAATATCCTAGATAATACTGGTTTATTATATAAGCATTTCTGATTATTTCTTTCTATAACTAATAGTTATTTAGGGTACTATCCTAACTTCTGCTTCTTTTAAGTATGGTCTAGATATATATAGTACTATAGCATACTATCTATGATAACTCCCTGTAATTCTAATAACTATAGTAATAAATATATAAGCATTTATTCTATTAGTAAAATTTATTGATTATTATTAGTATAGGTTTCTTTTTTACTGACTTTATTTTACTCCTAGTAGTACTATTAAGTACTTCTATATTCTATACTAAGGGTATAAAGTTTTTGTATACTATATATATTTCTAAGTATTCTTCCTATGTCTCTATAGTTTCTTCCCAGTATTAATAATTCTAATTATAATATAGGTGCTCTTAACCTTTTAATAGTCCTTCCTTTTTCTAAGGGCTTCTAGGGATTTTGTATTATTCAAAGGTTACTAAGGTCTTTTTAATTTTATGCTTTTTTGGTTCTTTATTACTAGATCTAAAGGGATCTGGTTTAGTAATTATAGCAAACTTTAAGTTCCTTTAAAGACTCTCTCTATAGCTAATCCTATAGCTAGCCTATAGACTAGTATTTGAACTTCTTACTTAGGTATTTTAGTCTTCTTTAATCTTATAGGATTCTTTAAGATTACTAGCCTCATTATTATTTAGAGAATCTTCAGGTAATTACCTCTTATATAAGGTCTATCCTTAGCTTTCTAGGATCTTACCCCATCCTAATTTTAGGAATTCTATATCTGCCTATTATTAGGTTATTTAAAGTTATTTATTCTATTGATCTTATTTTTGCTTTTAATAGTCATTTTTAATATATCTAAATTTCTTATATAGTAAAAGAATTATTACCCTTTTTTGTTATTTTCTTATTTTTTATTTCTTCTTACTTAGTTATATCTAGCTCTATTAGCTATAGTTTACAAGGATCTTCTTAATTCCTTAATTATCTCTTATTTGCCTAATAACTGCCTCTTAAGATTAAAAACTCTATTATCCTGAGTTCTGCCATTATTATATCTTTGCTGAAGTTAAGATTACTTATAAAGTTAGTAGTTTTTAATCATTTAATTTAATATCTCTAGCCTAGTTTAGGCTAATTTATCCTTAATATCTTCCTTAAGCTTATCCAGTAATATAGGCTTCTTTATCTTAATCTAAGATAGTTTACTAGAATTCTGATATATAGAGTACTACTAGACTTATTTATTAAAGTTATTAAAGTTTCCTTTTAGCTATTTAATTCTTATTAATTTCTTTAAAGGTTTACTTAAGTCTTCTTTTAAATTCTTAGTAACTTATAAAGATTATATTAATATTATTATCTTATGATCCTTCTATATTATTATAATCTTATAGTATTAGCTTAAACTAATTAAAAGCTAGTCTATTGAGGTAGATTAATATATAAATGATCTTATTAGCTTTAGTAACTAGTATATATTAATCCTTATATAAAGATCTATCTAGGTTAAGAAACTTTAGTTTTAATTAAGTTCTATTAAAGTATTCTAGTTTTTAAAGGTTAATACCTTATCTAATTACCTTTACTCAAGTTATATAATCTATTCTTAGAGTTAACTTACTATCCTTATAATTTGATTAGTTATTAGTCCTCTAGACTAAGCTAGAGCCTGAGGTTACTAAGCCCTTAAGAGTTCTATTACTTAGTATAGTTAATATGTTATTTAATAGTACTTAATCGTTCTATAACGAGGGTTAAAATATTTAATATATTTTATGTATAGGTCTAATAGAGTTACTTAGGTTAGTCATTTTAAAGGATTGTCTTTATTCTAAATACTTAAGTTCAGAATAAAGGTTAAGGGTCTAGCGTAGGTATATAATAATATATAGATAGTAATAATAGTCTTATAATAATATAACTAAATTGGAGGTATGCTTACTAAAGCTATATTATGACCCTTTAAATAATAGTATAACCTTATAACTATTATTAAATATAATTAAGACTAGATGTATAAGTAAGAGTTTTTATCCTATATAACCTTTTACCTATATTATTGTCCTCCCTTATAGACTTTCTCTTAGTTATCTATTATCCTCCTTTTTGTCCCTTCCCTCAGTTAAGTTTATAGACAATAATCATATGACCTTATAACCTTGCTTTCTGCCTTATAGGGTAATGCTTCATTATGTATTATATCAGGTAATCCCCCTTGTTGTTTGTAACAAACACCTAGGAATATTTTAATAAAGAGATATATTAATTAATAAATATAAATACTTGTAAATATTATTAATAAAAAAGATAAGGAAATATATATTATAATCTTTAAGGATAGACTTAAAAAATATTAAAGATAAACTAGCTTAAATAAATTAATCAGATATTTTTAAGCAGTATTCTAAATTAGAATTATAGTTAGAATCAATAATTAATTATATAAATAATGCTAGACTTAAGATATAATAATAATAAAGTACTAGATAGCAAAATTTTCAAATAAAAAGAAGCTATAAAGATAATTAATATAGCTAAGACCTAGGGTTAGTAACCCTTATGGCTTAGAATTAATAAAATTAGATGCCACTAATTACTAGAAATTATTAAATAAAGAAAAAATAATAATAAGAAAAGAATTAGCTTTAAGTATAGGAAACTTAGATATTTCTTAAAAAATTATTAAAATAACCAGAAGCAAGAGTTATTATATAAAAATATAAGATAAATTAAAATAACAATTTAAAGTAGTATATAAAGATAATAATTATAATAATATATTAGAAAGCTAAGGATAGATTAATTAGCTAAATAAAGAATTAGAAATCATAAAAAAAGTATAAACTAAAAAAAAGCATAGTATAAGATTATAAAAATATGAGAAATACCTAAGCAGAAATCTCAAATATTAGATATTAAGTTAAAAGGGACTTAGGGCCTAAGGTTTATAAAAAAATAGAGCAGTTAAAATCCTTTAATAAAGATAATAATAAGGTTAAAAATATAAAGTTTAAGAGACTTTAAAGACCTTTAAATAATATTTTTAAGATATATTATAGATATTAGAAGAAATTCGCTAAAGATACCCTTAGCTAAAGCAAGGAATAATAAATAGTTAAAAGTAATAATACTTAAATATAAGTAAAATCTTGAATATAAGGAGAAAACCCAAGACATATGGTAAATTTATTATAGCAGAGTAAATTATGAACCATGTAAAGAACATGAAAATAATAAATTTTAATAATATATGAACGATCTGTAAGTAATATTGAAAAAACAGATACCAGAATTATATTATAGTACTTATAAGAGCAAAAAGTATTTATATCAATACTTTAAGAAGCATCTATACCATAATCAGCTCTTATAGGTTATGTATTATGAACAAAAGTATTTAATATACTTACTAAAGAAGCAAAAGGCAGGACGGTTTCTAACTATTCTAGGAGTAGTAAAGTAGAATGACCAAATATGCCCTTATAATAGACCAGAGTATACTTATATAGGTTATTAGAATTATCTATAATATATTTAATGTACTGGACAGCATATTATAAAGATTACTATATCATATATTATTAAAATTAGAAGGCAGATATTTCCTATAGCCACTTAAGTATTATAATATTTATTTTTTAAATATCTTTTATAGATCTATCTATTATATATTATTAAAACTTCTCATTTCTATATTTTTTATATAGTTTATAATTATTAATTTATAATTATATTTTTTATCTTAATAAATTAACTATATTTCTTAAGTCTTCTTAATATTTAAGATTCTAATTATAATATAAGTATTATTACTCTTAACTATTTATTATTCCTTCCTTTAATTAAAGGTATCTAAGGAATTTGTTTTAATAATTACAGTATTTTAAAAGTTTTATTTAAAAGTCTCTTAAGATCTTAAACTTACCTTTAATCTTTATTACTATCTTTATTGAAGGCTTCTAGCTTTACTCTATTTTTTATAAACCTTAAGCTCTAAGTCCCTTCTAACTTAATATCTAGTATTTAAGCTTCTTACTTAGCTAAGTATTTCTAGTATCTCTATAATCTTACATTATATATTTTTAAGGTATTTAATTAGTCTATTTAAGCTAGCTTATCTTTAATATCTTTTTTAAGTCTATCTTTAGAGATTATAATATATATTTCTTTATCTTAATCTAGGTATAAGATGATTTATTAAATTTTAGAAATATAGATGATTATAGATTTAGTTTATTAAAATTATTAAAGCTTTCTTTTTATTATCTATTTCTTATTAATATCTCCAAATATTTATTTAAGTTACCTTTTAAAAGGCATAATTTAAAATTTTATTAATATTATTATATAATCTTTGTAAATTATTATTATAATCTTATAATATAGGTTTAAACTAATTAAAAAGTAGGTTTTTAAAAATAAATTTTAGCTCTTTAGCTTGATGGTTACCCCTTATATTAATACCTTATCCATAGTATCTATATTTAGTAATTATACCTATCTATACCTTTTAATAAAGTATATATATAAGGCTATACTTAGTGTTATGAACCAACAAGAAAGAGAGTTGTCCAATGCAGCAATGCATAGTGAAGCATTACCCTATAAGGCAGAAGCAAGGCAGAAAGGCATATAACTTAAAAAATAAGGGATATAAATAAGGATGCTAGTATCTAACTTAGTAACTATTATAAGACTAGAGGATATTATAAAGGATAATAGTATAGATAAGGAGGATATTAGTAACTAAGGAGTTATAAAAAGATAGATATTTTTACTCTTATATATAAGAGTATCTTTATTATAATAAGACCTCTTTATAAACCCATTATAACCTCTTTAATCTTATATATATATAACCTTTTTTCTTCCCCCCCCCCCCCAACTCTTTAAAAGAGAAAATATATTTAATAAAGCTTTTTATTTCCTAAAATCTTATAAGGCGTCTTATAAGGCCTTTTACCATTAAAACTTATTTTGAATATCCCTATAATAAAAGGGTTAGATTATAAGTACCTTAGCTCTTTAACCTATATATAAACTATGGTTTCTTATTAATAATTACTAAGCCCTTATTTATACTCTCCTTAAATAGTCCTTATAAGGTCTTATATAAATTTATTATTTTACCTTTTTAGGTAAAGCTCTTAATTATAAAGTCTATTTCTGGCTTTATCTCCATTACCTTTTTAATAAAAGGATCTAGTTATAAGGCTACTATTTTTATAACTTTTTGAACCCTTCTTAATTAAGGGACTTATTTACTATAAAGCTCTAATTTATATAACCCTCTTTATTACTTATTATTATTAATAAAGAATATTTTACTAGAGATTTATAAGGCCTAAGATACTATTATCTAAAAGTAACCTAATAACTTTCTTATCTTTATAGTCTCTTTCCCAATTTAATCTAATCTTTTTTATAAATAGATCTTTTATAATCTATTTTTTATAAAGGTATATTTATAAGGTTCTTAGACTTACCTTTATAGTAACTAATCTTAAACTAATAAATAACTTTTTATATTTACCTATCTTTATAAAAGCTTTTTATAAGTATTAAAAAAACTTAAAAGGCTATTATAATTAATAATAACCTTTATTAATTCTTAATCATAATTATAGAAAGTTCTTAGTTATAAATTCTATTATTTATTTATTTTCTGAATAGAAAGCTATTAGTACTTAGGCTTTATATAGCCCTTTTTAGATTAAAATTTTATTAATTATAAACCCTAAAAAATTTATCTTAAGCCTTATTAAGAGTTCTAATTACTAATAATAAAAAAGATAATATTTATAAAAATATTAAAGAGTTTATAAAAAGCTACCTTCACCTTTAATATTAGGAATTTAAAAGTATTATAAACTTGTCTTAATATCTAAGATTTCTTTTTTTATTATATCTAATAAGTACTAGATCCTTATATAATAATAAATAAATCTTTAATAAAAGTTCCTAAGAATTCCTAGATTTATTTAAATAACTATAGCTTAGGTTAAGAAAAGATACTTTTTATAAGGTCTTTATAGAAATACCCTCTAAAAAGACTGTATACCTTAAGAAATTAATTTTATAAATATAAAATTAGTATTTAAATAATTTGAGGTATAGCCTAGTTTTACAGTTAAGCTAGGATTAATTATATGTATTTTACATATTCTTATAAATACTATAAAGATATTAAGGTATTTATAAAGAGCCTAATTAATATAGGTTTAGAAGGTTATAAATATATTGATTAGCCTAAAAGGTATAACTATAAATTTAAATAGCCTATATTTATTTTAAAGGCTATAAGTATCTATATCCATAAGTAATATAACCCTAATATATATTATAAATATTAAGTTAAATAAAGATAATAATTATATAAGATAAGGGTTTTATTTAGTAAGGGTGATAGTTATAAATAATAATTTAGTTAAAGAGTATAATAATTTATATAAAGTTAAAAGTAAATTATTTTTTTATAAAGAAGATAAATAAGCCTATTAGAGATTTCGATAATTATATAAAACCTTTTATAAGATTTATTTCCAGGAATCTCTATAGCTCGATAAGCTTTCTTAGGTAAATTATGTATTAGTTTAAAAGTAGCTTTGTACCTTTTATAAAATTAATAATTATATTTATATTATAGTATAGAGGTAGCTTAGTTAATTTATCCTAACTATTTATATTAACGTAATTCCCGGCCGCTCCGGACACCCACCCGCACCCACAAATTCTATACAGAATCTATCGATCTCAATGCGCCACCATGCCACCAAAAACGCGTCAAAAATCAAAGATTTGGTGCAGCAGGAAGGCCGAATCCTATTGGCTATTTCTGCTATAAAAAATCCGAGAAACCGCTAACTATTCGCGCAGCAGCGCGATTATATGGTGTTCCTCATTCTACTTTACATGAGCGACTCCGCGGCACAATTTCACAGACTGAGAGACGTCCAACTGGTCATAAACTAACAATTACTGAGGAGGAGACGCTTCTACAATGGATATTATCTCGGGATAGGCGTGGAATGCCTTGGCCAGCTGCCATACGAGATATGGCCAATATTTTGCTTTCCGAGCGCAGTCCGGCAGATGCTCAACTCCATGTTGGAAAGAACTGGGTTTCTACCTTTATTAACCGCCATGAGGAGCTTAAAACACGATATTCGCGACGATACAACTATCAGCGTGCCAAATGTGAGGATCCAAAGGTTATCAACGAATGGTTTGACCATGTACAAAGCACTATTCAACAATATGGAATCCTTATTAAGGATATCTACAATTTTGATGAGACAGGCTTTGTAATGGGCCTGATTGCTACTGCAAAAGTAGTTACTGGAGCAGAGACATCTGGTCGTCCGCCTCTTCTACAGCCGGGGAATAAGGAATGGGTCACAGTTATTGAATCAGTCAATTCGGCAGGATGGGTATTACCACCATGTATTATTTTCAAAGTGAGGAAGCATCAACAAGCTTGGTATAAGACAGGCTTACCACGCGACTGGAGAATCGAGAAAAGTCCTAATGGGTGGACTACGGATGAGATTGGCATATCATGGCTTCAAAATCACTTCATCCCACATACGAATGCTTGGACGAAGGGTAAATATCGACTATTGGTCCTCAATGGGCATGGCAGCCATTTAACGCCTCAATTTGATCGCATCTGTGCCCAGAATAACATTATACCGATCTGTTTGCCTCCTCATTCCTCTTATCTCCTACAGCCTCTTGATGTCAGCTGTTTTGCAGTTCTAAAGCACACATATGGCTGCCTTATGGAAAACAATATGCAGCTTGGAATCAATCATATTGATAAGCTGGATTTCCTTGAAGCATACCCAAAAGCTCGTACGGAAGCCTTTAAATCAAAAATGGCTTTGCAGCAACTGGATTAGTGCCATTTCAACCAGATCGGGTCCTTCTACAGCTCAATATACAGCTTAAGACCCCTACACCACCTGGGAGAGTGCCAGCACTATACCGACCAATTGGGTGCCAGAGACGCCTCATAATATTATTGAATTACAGCATTAGGCAGCTACGATCAAGGCCTTACTAAAACAGCATACACAGAGCCCTCCGAGCCCTATAAATGCAGCTTTAAACCAGCTTATCAAGGGTTGTCAATTAGCCATGAATAGTGCTGTCATTCTTGCAAAGGAAAATCGTGATCTATGGGCTGCAAATAAGAAGCAGAAGCAGAAGCATAAACGATCGACTAATCAAATATCCCATGAAGGAGGTCTTACAGTCCAAGAAGCTCAGGATCTTATACAGAGTCAAATTCTGGATCAAAATCAGATGGCAGAGGGTGTGGCCGCTCCGGCCGCAGAGGCGGCTTCGGCACCTCGTATGCGCGCGCCGCCAAAGTGTACTAACTGTGGAACTATTGGGCATATACGGACTCGATGCCCTAATCGCTCTAATTCATAATTTTTGTAAATAAATGCTGTTTTTGGTAGATAATAAAGCTTCAAATTCTGTATAGAATTTGTGGGTGCGGGTGGGTGTCCGGAGCGGCCGGGAATTACGTTAATAGTAGCCTCTTATTATGTAATAAATAAATAATAATAAGTATAATTATAAATCTTATATTACTATTCTTCAGAAAGAAGGTAGAGCCATATTTTAGCTTATTTTATAAGGTATTTATCTCTAAAAAGGTTAATTAATATATTATTAAGATAATAAATATATTTTAGAGTTATATAATCTACTATAAAAGCTCTAATTATTTATAAAGCTCTTAAATAATAAATTAATATAATTTTAAGGTTATATTGGTCTAAAAAGGCTTTTTAATTAATTAAGAGTTAGGAGCCTTATAAGGTTAAATAGGTTCTTTAATTACTAAGATCTAATAAACTTATAAGGTAGTATAATCTCTTTATATATAAAAAGAGGTAATAAAGGTATAGATAGCTTAGTTTTATAAATAATTTATAACCTTAAGGTATTTAAGCTTATAAAGGTTCTAATAGTTTCCCTTATAAGAATTCTTAGATAATTAGGATCTTATTCTAGACCTTATATAGAAGCTTGTAAATTATAATTATAATTAGATAGACTACCCTAAACTAAATAATAAATTATAAAAATAAATAGAGCTAATATAAATAATCTATAGTTATAACTTATAAAGTAAGGCTTAAATTAAGAGATAGTTTATAGAAGATACAACTTTTTAACATAAAGTATAACTAGATATATAAGATTATTACTAAGGTTCCCCCTTTATAATGGACTCAGGCTATATTTATAGTTCTATATGGTATCCTTAGCTAAGTTCTTGGCATCCTTCTGGTTCATGGGTGCTTATATAAGCAGATCCTTACAGTTCTTTAACTTTAGTTAAAGTATTTATATTTATGTAACTATTAATATATTTAGCCTTTATAATACCTTTATCTAACCTTTATTATCATTATTTTAGTATAGACTAGTCTTATATAAGGTAAAATCTATATCCTATAAGTATTTATATAAGACATATATATAATAACTAGTACCTACTTGAAGATATTTTTTTTTTACTTTTCTTCCTATAAAATCTCCTATATCTAATATTATTTATGATTCTGCTTACTAAATGCTATATATATTATAGGATTTTTAAAAGCAGATTTAGCTTTATACTATACTATTCTCTTATTTCCCTTTTTTTAAAAAAAATTTTAACTAATATATTATAATATTATTAAGGTCTTATTTATTAGGTAGGATTAGTTAGGACTATAACTATACTATGGCAATATAGCTCTTAATAATATATTATAGGATTTTTAAATATTATTCGGCTTCTTTTTGGCTCATTACTTTTTATTATTTTACCATTTAAAATTAACTAGTATATTAGATACTTATAATAAATCTCCTAAAACTCTTACCCCTTTATAAATAATTATTATAAATATATATTTTTCCTCTTATTTTAATATGGCTTTAAAAAAATACTACACCCCTGATACCTTAAATTATGTCTTATTACCTACTAAGCTCTATCAATTATAAATTATATATCCTACTAAAAAAATATATATAGAAATAGTTACCATTTATATATATTACTATTATTAGGCTACTAAAAGCCCAATAACCCTATGGTTCTTAGGTATTACCTAACCTAATTATTTTTAGAAGTCCCTAATATTCTTAGAACTAAGACTTAGGTATTTTAGGGACCTAAGTACCCTACCTAGGAAAACCTTAGGTCAGGTTAGGCTTAAATTTTGAGCCTGAGGCTTAGTCGGGTCGGGTTCTTGGTGCCCCACTACCCGAACTGGTACTGGGGTTTTGCCATGTCTAACTATAGCCTATATAGAATTACTTTTAATAAAAATAATAACCTTTTTAATCTAATTCTACTTTTTTATAACCTTATCTAAAATATTATAAATCTTTTATAACTCCTATATTACCTCCATAATTAAGGGCTTATTCTTTACTTTCTTTACTAGGGGTAATACTAAATTAAGAATATAAGAGAATAAATTGTATAATAGAGGGTTCTTAAGGTTATCTATAATAGCTTTAAGCTATTTAGCTTCTTAAATAAATTATATTATATAAGCTTATAGATTTAGTAGCTTATTAAACTCTAGTTAAGGCTATATTAATAATTCCTATCCCTGCCCTATAGTTATTAGTTATAATAACAAGAGCAGTATAGAATATAGATATTAATAAGGATAGAATTCAGTAAAGTTGATTCAGCAAATGAAGTGATTTATTGCTCATGTGTCATTGATGCTTGTGTTTGGCATCAGGGGCGTGTTTACAGTAGCCCTGGTGTTCCCTATATCAGTAATCCAGCCCTGTAAAAGGCATGTTCACTAAATTAGAACCGGAGTATTCACAACCATTGTTATTATTCTATTATGACTCTGTACAGGAATACAAATCAGCTCCACTAATTACTCAAAGTATTAATAATAGTAAGTCAGTACAAGTGTGCATCTGTCCAAATGGCCAGTGCCCTTCGACAAACCAAGGTAGAACTGCGAGTCAAAACAGATGTACTCCGCTCTACCCTCTTGGTGCCACAGAGGCCGTCAGATAGAGTAGAACGGACACTCCAAAGATAACTCCGACAGAGAGACTCAATTGCTCACGATGTCTTCTTCTCACTCTTCTGCAATTTCTTCTCCCGTCTCCGTTTCACAGCATCAGGTGTAGACTCAGTGTCGAGCAAATAATCCCACCATCTGAAGCTGCTGGCGTAATTCCCAATAAACTTTTCATGGTGGAGGTCATGGTGATCGGCCCCAGCCCAAAATGGGAGGAAGTGATGGAGACTCCAAGGGAACTCGTAGCCACTGTGCGCATCGATGGCTTGGAATAAGCGCAGGACGATCCAAATGTACATCGTGAGGATATGTAGGTCACCGGTGACTGCGCACCAAAGGATAGGGCAGCCAACAGTGCCGAATCCCAGAAGCATCACCTCAATAGGCGAGGCATACTCTGCTGCTAAACCAAAGGGAGCAGAATACTGGTGATGGATCTTGTGAATGGCCTTGTAAAGAGGGCCCCAATGAAGTGCACGATGCGAGAAGTAGTGCCAAGTATCCTCCAAAACAAAGAAGATAGCAATCTGATATGCCATGGTCCAGATGGAAGGAAACGGCACAGTAGTAGAAAGACCGAAAAATTGCGCCATAGGGTGGAAGAGCCTGAGCCATTTTTTTCGATCTATAAGCATGTGGGTAACTAATTCACATGAAAGTTGATCACTTACCATATTTGAGGTAACTCCACTGTAAAATGGCTAAGGAGAACAAGCTTGGCACAAGTCCACTGCTCCTGTGCTGATGGTATCTTGTTCTGTGGGCTCGGTCAGCATGGATGTTCGATGCGCTCAGGGTCGGGTGACTTGCACTTTGGATTTTGTACTTCCTAAACAATCCCAGGGTGTCGATGATGATCCAGGGTAAAGATCTGCCAAAATAGACAATCTCATGCATCAAGAACGACATGATGCCTGTTGCTAGGACGTCATTCTGCATGTAGGCATACCAGGCAGCCCAGAGTCGTTCTGCAACGTTAAGGTGCACATTGTGTTTGGAAATCTCTTCGAATTGCCCCCAGTATGTATCTGGGGGCGGCGAGAGCAATGTCGTGGAGTTCCTGATTGCATGTTAAGACTTCAGATATAAACACGATAGGGCAATGGACTTCGAAACTCACATATTGGCCGACTTGATGTCGTGGAATGCTTCCGAAGAAACAACCGAAATACACAATTGCAATGCAAACTTCTTTTCTTTAGCTGCAGTAATCTCCGTAAATTTGTATTAGGGGTAATTGAACAGAGTGGATGGCAACCAGTTTAAAGCCAGTTGCTTGGAGAGGGTGCGTGTTGTGCAGAAGGATTTTCGGAGAGGAAGGGCGGCTGTATTTGAGGGATTTGGCACGCGGGTTAATTATGGTCCCTGTCCCTGAGTAAGGGCCTGGGCAGCTTAGGACACCCGAGTGGCGCGACAACAGGTCATGGATCCTGCCTCCCGAGTGGCGTGGTGGTGGCATGGGCCAAGACGGCTAACAGACAGTGGGTCGTAGATCAGGTCGGCAATCTGTCCTTCCGGAATCGGATGACAGAGGGTTCCAGGCAAAACACCCTTGAAGAGTCCACATTGCGGAGAGTACAGAGTACTCCGTACAAGCCACTAGAAACATCTTGTTTCGCAACTTCTTCAGATGACTCAGTGCATTTTTTTACAAGACAAATTATTTGTCTGGATTAATACTACTCTGAATACTAACATGTATGTCGGGACTAGCAACCGTCGGAGCAGAAAAGCGGGCCCACATTTTTTTACTCCAGAGACATTGAAGCCTTTTACTCTGAGTATGATCTGAGTCGCCTTTTTCCACGGGCCTATGCCCTGATAGAAAAAAGTTGGTTCCACAGTCTGAGAAGATATGCGCCATATGCAATCTGTTCTGCGGGTTGATACTGAGATAATGGTACTCTGTATTATTGGCTATTAGCTTCTAAATTCAATGCTACCTACCTAGGTAGGTAGGTAGCACTCCACATCCAAGGGCTGTTTGCAAGGTTTGTCAAAAATGACAACACACATGTAGTTTCTGAGCTTCAATATTAATATTTATCACTCAGTGGCTCAAGTGTTAACTAGAAGCAAGTCTCATTACTCAGCCTATGCTCAATTGCTAAATTTAGACAAAGTGAACATGTCATTAATCGCGGAGTATGTATCTTAATCTACCTAATCTTCTCCTTTTGACATATTTAGGCTAACAACTTGCAAAGGACTGTCTCCCGGTTGGACACAGAAATCGACAAACTCCAGCTGCATTCCACTAACCAGTTTACCGCTCCTGAGATTCCTCCTACCAATGAGATAAATGATCTACGAGCAGCTGTTCGGAGTTTATCGACTTCTCGGACGCTGCTCCCGCGGCGGAAAGTATTGGATGTGCTCAAGCAAGCTCGCAGTCAACATTCCAAAACTAGCACGTCTTATAAGAGTCCATACTATAGATATGAGACGGATCTCATGTGGCTATTGGCTGGCAAGGCCGCTGTTCAGACCTTCGGAAGTGTCATGAACTCACTCCTTGAACGATCATTAGCCTTGAATAGGGAGATCTGGTATTGGGACGAGATTTTGGGATCCTATTGTTATACGGGGCTTTACATTGTCCAAACACTGCCTTCTAGACTGTGGGTCCAGATGGGCGATTTTTATTCAAGTTTAAAAAGCCATTACAACAATGACGTCGAGCCACGGTTTGACTCCATTTCCAACAGGTGGGAGAGGTTTTACGAGTTGGTGCAGCATAGCATTCGAGAACGTTCTGAATGGCATGCAAGGTTGTCAATATTGTCCCCCTTTGCTCGTTGTAGGTCAGAGGTGCGGCAAAGGCAGAAGGCACTGAAGAATCTGAGAGATGTAAATGCCAGCTGTATCGGGCTTTTGGTGGAAGAGTGCCTTGCATTTGGAATAGGTGATGACTTGAATGACCCTGGAAAGCACATTCTGTCAAACCACGAGTGGCACAATGTTGTGTACAAGAGTGTACTATTGATGGACACGATATTGCAAAGTCTGACTGATCCTAATGTCGCAGTGACTGAATTTGAAGATGGGGTGTTTACCACTGTTGAAAATGAGGTTCAAGGCGCACAAAATCGGCTCGAGGAAAGAGTGTGCGTTCAACCGATCGATGTTATCGATCGACTTATTTGCATTCTGCAAGAACGCTTGCCAGGAAATGCGTTGTCCACAGGAGCCTTGATTCGCAAATACGGGCGCCCCTCGCGCCTAGTTCGGTATTGGCTGCCGGCCTCCACAATTTTGCTTTCTTTAAGTACGGTGCTTAAGATTCTCACGAGCCGAAAAGCAGATCTTCTTACCTGGCTCTCCGAGTTTGGTTTAACTGTGATCGATTTCTGGACAAACTGGGTTGTGAAGCCGACAGAGAAGTTGATCGGAACGATCAGGCATGATGAGAAGAGTGAAATTGCAATTATGAGCAGAAATAGCCTGGTAGCAGATCGTGCCAGTCTGGAAAGGATGGTCATCGACTTTGTTCTCGATCATCCAGACCTTAACCATGAGAAAGTTCGATCAGATATCAGTGCTATCGCTGCAAATGTGAGGGAAGGAGATTTGACGCCTGTTTTGATGGCCTATGAGCGAGACTTGCGTCGGCCTTTTGTCGGAACATTACGAGGCGATCTTATCCGTGCACTTCTGATCCAGATCCAGAAGACCAAGGTGGACGTGGAAATAGCGATTAGCGGAATCGATGCGCTCCTCAAAAGCCAGGAACTTGTTTTTGGGTTTGTGTCTCTCTTCTATGACCGGGAGCTTGTAAGCTGACATTTTATTAGCTTTGTAGGCCTCACACCGGGAATCCTAGTATCATATGCAACATTTCGCTGGATTGGTAGCGTCCTTGGCAATAGAAAGGGTTTACAAAAAGGGAAGGAGAAAGATGGATTGAGACGTGCGCTACGGTATGTATGCCCTAATGACTACTATATGTATTCACGATGGTAATTATATTACTGGAAGAAATATTGATCGGATCTTAACGAGATCCTCTTCTGGCTCTAATAATATTCTTTCATACAAGGATCATGGGTATTTCATATGCGAGATCCATATAATGAGCTACAGAGCGAAATATACTCTGCCGAGATCGGTTTTCCACGACTTCAAAGAAGACATGGCGGACCTCATGGATGTTAGCAGGGGTGTGGATAAGCAACTGAAGGCCGTCAGCAGGATACAATGGGCGTACTCCAAGTGGATATGAGTGACTGGGTCGAGCGCCATTCTATTACACGAAGTCTTAGCTTGGTCTATTAGTTCCCTGGTATTAGTGCATATACTATTCACTTCAATGTCATCAAGAAACAATAACTTGTATATTTTGAAATCTTTCAGATATTTGAAAGTATATATAATTCACTAAAACCACTAAGGGCCCTTTGATGCGGAGGTATGCATTGATTTGATGATCCAGCTCATTCAACTTTTAGAAGAGAATGCTCGCTTCCCAGAAACCAGTGATGCCTTCAACCCATGCTCAGAATACAACCAATTGTCAGTGATGTATTCCGTATGCTGCAGGAAAGGCTATCTGTAACACTCACTTACTATATGCGCCTACTGTCAGGTTGAATTGAAGCCTCGAAATCTGGAAATGAAATTTCAAGCCTCACTACCTGCCAGTCAATGGAGTCAAAGCTCGAGCACCAGTGATCATAAGGTCACTGAAACTAGAAGTAATAATAATAGGTAGGTAGATTCAGCATCATGTAACATGCACAAGTGGCTGTTGTCATCAAGGACGATCTAGATCAGAAACTGGGATAAGATACAGGTTATATAGCAAATACTCAAATAAAAAGGATTAAAGTATATAATAAGGGGACGTCCTTTGTTAATTGGCAAGGTGCTGCCTTGGGATGATCATGCCGCTATTTTTTCCCCCGCAGGGTCCACCATGCTGTTGTTGCTATATGTGAGTTTCCGCTAAGTAACCAAGTTACGCAGACGCTAAGACTCCAGGAACCGTATGTGAAACCAACCTTTCTCAACTGAGTGATTTACCAACTTACGAACCTCTGTGCAAACAGCAGATACCGCTCTCAGTTATCTTCTCGACTATTTTGTCTCAACTTCCTATCAGATATCATCGCCAGCAAAGGGTTGTTGATGCGCTGATCGCGGAGCTTTTTAGTGGCCAGCACTCCCGTAATCAGCTGTAGTGGTCATCTTAAGGCACCTGGCGTCTCCTGGCATTTAGCCCTACTAGCGGACAAACCATCGTATAAAACCATCGGGAAGTCTGCCTTTTTGCCACCATTCGGTGGCAGCACCTCTCTGCAGAAGGTGTGCTGGAGGTCTCCTTATTTTGGAGACTGCGAATACCACTGGTATTGACGTGCGCTTCCGAGTTTCACTATAAGCGCACCCTCTTTTTGCGGTGAAGAGTTATTGATATTACCATGGCGGGGACAAGGAACTATGACTTCTTGGTGAGAATGTGCTTCACAGGTAACTTCTATCACTTATGCTAATATCTGCAACTGGAACAGATCAAATTGCTACTCATCGGGGATTCCGGTGTAGGCAAATCATGCTGCCTGCTCCGCTTCAGTGAGGACTCATTCACGCCATCGTTCATTACCACCATCGGAATCGACTTCAAAATCCGCACAATTGAACTGGATGGTAAGCGTGTGAAGCTGCAAATATGGGATACTGCAGGTCAGGAAAGATTCAGAACCATCACAACTGCCTATTATAGAGGAGCAATGGGCATTCTCCTCGTCTATGATGTCACAGATGAACGTTCATTTAACAGTAAGAGTCACCAACATCTATCTTCACGGGATAGTGCTGACTAGGGCTTACCACTTCTCAAGACATCCGGACCTGGTTCTCGAATGTCGAGCAGCATGCAAGTGAGGGCGTTCACAAAATTCTCATCGGCAACAAATGCGACTGGGAAGAAAAACGAGCAGTGTCAACCGAACAAGGTCAGAAACTTGCTGACGAGCTTGGTATTCCTTTTCTCGAAGTCTCAGCCAAGAATAATATCAATGTCGACAAGGCTTTCTACAGCCTCGCCTCGGAAATCAAGAAAGTCATGGATACGTCAAAATCGGAGCAAGCCGGCGCTCAGGGAGTCAGCATAGATCAACATGGCAGTGGTGCAAACGGCAATTTTGGGGGCAAGTGCTGTTGAACGTAGGATGTGTTGCCTGAGGTGCAGCAGTTATGGCCCTCTCAGCTCCTATCACGGGGTGCTTCCGACATTCAAATGTTGTAGGAGTTCCAGAGTAGTTCTGGAAGAGGCTCGACTTGGAACCTTCCAACTACGTGTGGATAATAGTGTGGCTGGTTATCTCCTAATCTTGCTTTAGTTTAGTATCCTTATTGTTGATTTCGTCTACTAGAGGAAATCCCTTTTTGTACCCCTTTTGTTATCTCTGTCGATTCGCAATATTGCACAGAAGGGAAACCTACAGCCTTGCCAAGTCTAATAACTAAATCAATCAAGATATGACTGATCAGTTTATTCCTGATAGGAAGTGAGAAAGGACTCCTTTGGGAATCGCTGTATGTTTCATACCAAAGTTGCCGTCATTTGGCTTGCAGTTCAAAAGAAAAGCACTCTCTAGCTAGAACAGGCAGCAAAGGTGAGATATAAAAATGCGTAAATAGCGCCCACAATCAGACAAGGCATTCGGCCTTTACAATTATGTGCGGATTATAGTACAGGAGATTATCGACTTTTGGAAGACGCCTTCTGTGCCACAAGCGAGTGAAGCGTTTCGCGTCAGATGCGGATTTGAAGTTAACTCGCCAATTGTCCGCAACGGTGCTTGTGGAGCAACCTAATTGTTCATCAAAGTTCTCTGGAGAAGACGGAGAAACTGGAACTTGCTCTATGCGTACGATGGCGCCTTGGTTCGAAGATAATCGCCAGGGGTGGCCACGCTCACGACTGTCCAACTCAAGGAGCCCCTGGATCGCTTTCACAGTCAAGATTGGCCTACCAGGAAAGTCAATCCAGAATCTGACTGGAAATGACTGCTTGTCAATCACATTTGGGCCGAGTAGATTGACATGGCTGCTGATCGCGCGCCTCACTTTATGGTCGAATGGCGACAATTGAGCGACAAGAGACAGCTCCTGAAAGGGGGAAGCAATAGTATACTCTTGTGGTTTAAATGTCATCGATTGTCCCTCCACAGTGAGATCAGGTGATGGGAGGATGTTGCTGGAACAGGGCCTTGGAGCGTACTGTGCGGCGAACTCCCTCAGCTTAGATGCTCTGTCCTGGTATTTTTTAGCTTGTGCCGGAGACCCGAAAATGAGAATCCACGAATTTTGCCGCTTCAAAGAGTGGGTATGGCGAACGGGAAAGACTGTCAGGATTCTGTAAGCATTCCGCTACCGATTGATTGAAGCCCTTGCGATGAATCACCTTCCTCGAAGCCCTCTCCAGCATCTTCATCCACCCCTGGGCTTAGTAACCTCCGAAAATCATATATAGTCAATGAAGCGCTTGCTCGAGAAAGAACCAAAATTGTCTTATTATTCCGAAGACTCTTCTCGTCGGATGTTATACGAAGTTGTCCATAAGAGTTAATTTTAACCCCTGGGTCTCGATTCCCGCTCACGATTTCCACTAAGGAGGAGTCGACCAGTGGATGAGGTTTTGGCAAATCTTGGCTGGCATAACTCTCGTAATTGATCTTCGGCTTGTTGTCGACGATTTGTTGGTTGTCGGGTTTCACTGAGTAATCCTTCCTGGCTGCTGGGTAAATGCGAAATACCTTAAGGATGTGACGAAACAAGCCAAGTCGTGTTCTGCCTTGATATGGTCTTTTACAGAATAGTTGCCATTGCCGAGAGCTTAACATTATCAGAAAATAACACCTTGTAGTGATCGTGGGGATTACATCGTTTGTATAGCATGCTCAGACAAGAGTTAAGAAAAAGCTGCCGTGCTATGTTCCCGCCTTGGCGTTCATTTGTGAGAGGGATTTATTGGGACACCCCTGCTAACCTTCTTGGGTCTAGCTCTGAAAGTGGTTTACAGCAAAAAATACCACTAAATTAATTGCAATTCTTTTTCTATTCAAAGACAGCTGTACTACTAATTTTTAATATTATAACCCAAAATCACTTTTCGAATTTGAATTCGAAGTTACCTAATAAAAATCATTATATATAGCTGAACTAAAATTGAGAATTTGCGCCTAAATTATTGCTTATTAGGGGCACCAAATCTGATAGTAAGCTATTAAATCACCAAAATTGATGCCTCTAATGAGCAGTAATTTAGGCATGAATTCCCAATGCCAGTTTGGCTATATATAATGGTTTTTGCTAGGTGATTTTGGTGTCAAATTTTAGTTTGTAGAATCAGTGCTAAGAAGTCATAAAATTTGTTTTGAACATTAAGGGCTTGCAATTAATTTTAGTTGTATTTCTGTTGGTAATACAATTTCAGGAGGTATACCCAGTGTGTTCCAAGTAAAAATGGGGGTGTCTGGACTCTGGACAAATCTGTTTCTTTCTTTTTTGGAGTAGGGGGTTCACCAATCGCCATTTAGATTCAGTCCCACTATTACTGAAATGGAATACCAGAGTTGTTGCAAAATAATAAAAATCTTCACCAGATGTGTTCTTTGAAGTGAGTAAATTAACCTGCTCTCATGCTGGGACTTCAAATCTAACCAGCTATTCGGTGACTTGCAAATAACTGAGATTTATTTTCCAGTGTCCCTCATTTGCCTTCATTCGCCAGTTCCTATGTTACGACCGACAGAGGAGAACTTTCGTGCCAGATTCCTTCTTTTTCTGTACCTTGCAATAGCTGAAGCTCCCTGACTGCCAAGATGTCCGAGTCTCGACTATTCACTGTTCGTCCTCTCCCTAAACAGCAGAAAAATGGTCTCCGAGAGTGGTTTCGCGTTTACTTGTCGCCGCACTCCCTGGAATCCCTTAAAATGCGTGCAGGTGACCTATGTCTTCTGCAGCAGAGCGAGGGTCCGCAAAAGACTGCAGTCGCCTGGACAGCTCTTCAAGAGATACAGACAAATGTGGTTCAGACTTCAAAGACTTTGCAAGATTGTTATGGAATAAAGCTTGGCGACAAACTTACCATCACCAGATTGGATGATTCGCTGGACGAAGTGGCCGTGGTGCGTCTGGAGGAGTGCACCGATTCTGACAAGCTTATGAACTATGGATCGTTGCTTGATGCGGACAAGCAGCACTGGGAGTGGGCTTTGGAGTACCCTTTGTCGAAATGCGAGATTCTTTCAGTTGGCCTGGTTTTTGATACAGAACTCAAGGGCCAGCGTAGAAGCTTTAAGGTGGCAGAATTACGGGGACAAAGCAGCTCTGCAAAAACATTGTTTCGATTTACTAAGGCTTCTACCATCAAGATTGGGGACGACAGACCGAAATTGGACGGGGTCGCTAAGCTTGAAGTCAGTGAGTCCGGGTTGGGTGGCATGTCTGATCAGATCAGGAGGATAAATGAAATACTCGTGGATTTCAAGTCGGAGACGCATGTTGTGTCGATGCCCCCTTTTTACCAACTCAGTCGAGGGATGCTCATTTACGGTCCGAAAGGAACCGGTAAAACTCTCCTGCTACAGAAGATTGAAGCTGCGGGTTGGGAGAAATCCTTCGTAATTGGATCCTCCACACTAAGCCGGAGTGTGGGCGATGGAGAGGCGAAGTTACGCAAGATTTTTCACGACGCTCTTCTTTCGCAGCCCAGTGTTATTATCATTGACCAGGTGGAATCCATCGCCCCAAAGCGCATGTCTCATGATTTCTCTTCATTAGCATTTGCCCTGTGTGAAAACATAGACGCTTTAAAAAATGCTAAAGTTCTTGTGGTAGCTGCAACACGACATCCGAATGACGTCGACGATTCCTTGAGAACACCACATCGACTGTCAATGGAGATTGAGCTATCAGTGCCCACAGCAGCGGCCAGGGCACATATACTGCGTGCAATACGGGGGGAATCTACTGAACCCAGCGATAGTCTCATAGAGTTTATGGCAGAGAAGACACACGGTTACGTCGGTGCTGACCTTTTTGCTCTACTCCAAGTATTGTGCCGCAAGGCTCGAGATCGGCTGATAGCGAAGGACAGCATCCATAATGAAATTGAGGACTCTGTTTCTAATATCGAAACTCACGGAGGCGATCTTCCAGGCAAAGATAATTCAGGCGTTCCTTTGACCATATGTGAGATCGATGTTATTCAAGCTATGCAAGAGGTCCGGCCTACCGCGATGAGAGAGGTTTTCTTGGAAACCCCAAAGGTCAGATGGTCTGATATTGGTGGACAACATTCTATCAAGAGACATCTCCAGAAAGTAGTCGAAAGACCTCTCAAGGTAATGAAATGTTCCGAAGCCGTTGTATCTTGAATATCTCTGACGACACTGTCATAGTTTCCGGACCGGATGCGAAGACTCAATGTTCGCAGCAAGAAAGGAATCCTACTTTACGGACCTCCAGGTTGCTCGAAGACAATGACTGTCAAAGCCCTAGCAACAGAAGCAGGGCTTAATTTCCTGGCAGTGAAAGGTGCTGAGATCCTCAGTATGTACGTCGGAGAATCAGAACGCGCCCTTCGTGAAATCTTCCAAAAAGCCCGGGCGGCTCGGCCTAGCATAATCTTTTTTGATGAGATTGACGCCATTGCCTCCAAACGTAGTAGTACTGCACATGGAGGTGTCAACGTCCTTACTACCTTACTGAATGAAATGGACGGCATTGAGGAGTTGAAAAACGTCCTCGTTGTTGCGGCGACCAACAAACCCGATGTGCTGGATCCCGCACTGATGCGGCCAGGTCGTCTGGATAATATTATTTACATTGGACCACCAGATTTTGAGGCGCGCAGAGAGATCATCAAAATATGGTTCAGCAAGTCAGTTGTCAACCCCGAGGTAAATATTGATGAGTTGGCGGCAAAGACCGAGGGTTATTCCGGAGCAGAAATCGTGAACTTATGTGAGACGGCAGGCGAAGCAGCTTTGGATGAAGAGGAGGAAACAAACCAGCCGAAGGAAATCATGTGGTATCATTTTGAGGCTGCTCTCAAACAAGTGAAAAGGCAGCTTACAAGTGATATTATCCAGGAATATGAACAATGGAGCAAGTTGTCAGCGTTTTAACAATGGAAGAAATTGAAAGCCCTAAGTATTTGCTCTTCCTAGAAACACATTTTCACTGTTCCCTTAGTGTCAGATATGAGCTGCTGGTCTTAACAATGATGAGGAGTTATGCTGCGGTATTGCAAGCAGTCATTGCGACCACGCTTCTTCCAGCCTTGGCCACCTAACTGCCTCCTTGACCACCCCATATATGGTGTTGAGATTATCACTGCTTTTTTTTTTGCGATATCTCTTTGGACTGCAATGAACAGAATGGACCTCCAGAGATAATGAGAGGATAAGGATGAAGGGTCTAGGTATTCTCATTAAAAAAAAGAGAGAGAGACATGAAGGGAGTCATGCTTTTGGCTAGTTTTTTTTTTCTTTTTATAAATTTTTTATAAACATTAATTTCTTAGAAACAGATATAGAAAGATGTTTGCATGAAATTACTCTGTGGTATGGATAAGCTCCAAGATCCACCCCTACGGTTAGTACAGTACTGTAGTTTAGATTAGGTTAGGTACCTAACATTAGGAGGCACCTCATGTTCTAACCAGAAATGATGGTGTTGGCCCGTTCTCGACATCAAGGTTGAATCCTGTTGGCTCCCGACTTTACAATCGCGCTGACAGCCTATAACTTTCTCACTTGCAAATACAAGCACGCTTCTGGTGCTCTGCATACCTCATTATCATTCTCTCAGACACATATTTCATGCGCGAATTGACTTAATTGATTTGTCCCAGGAGAGTTTTTTTTCATTGAACGACTTATTATCGCCGCAAGGTTCGGTGCTGAAAAGATGTCCGCGAGATCACTCTCCCGGGGACGATCTCGAACTCGGTCTCCAGGGTTGTCTCCTCGTACAGACAGGTCGCCCTCTGGTTCTTTTCGTCGCTCTATCTCGCCTCGCTCCGTATCAAGACACCGAACTCCGAGCCGGAGTCCATCTCCACCTGGTCGTCGCAACGGATACCGAGGACGGAGCCGGAGTCGATCTATGCCACGAAACAGAGAATACTCCCGAAGTCCTGGTAGAACTAGGGGTGGACGATGGCCCCGGGATAGAAGCTATACCAGGAGCCCCAGTCCCAGAAGTCCTCCTCGGAGGAGTTCGAAGGTTTGTTACCCATAAGTGTTTTGCCCACACACTGGAGTTATTTAGAAACCTATTGTAACTCCCTGGTTTAGGACAGGTTTCTCTAACTTGTTTGCTTCTAGATTGTTGTTGAGAAATTGACGAAGAACGTTACGGAGGATCATCTTTATGAAATATTTGGAAGTTTCGGCGAGATACAGAGCCTTGATTTGCCCATGAACAGAGCATGTAAGCAACACATGTCCAGATATCCTAGGCATTTTGTTGACAAATACTTTAGTTATGACCAACAGAGGTACCGCATACATTTCGTACTATGATGTTGCCGATGCAGAAGCAGCTATCTCTCATATGCATGAAGCTCAGCTCGATGGAGCTGTCTTGAAGGTCTCTATTGTTCTGCCCCGGCGAACATTCTCGCGATCTCCTCCACCCGCTCGGCACACCGGGATAGAGGGTTCTCGTTCTGTACATGGCAGAGAAGCGTTAAATAGTGGCCGTCAACCTTCAGGCACTTTTCGTGCATCTCCGCCTCGGCGCAGATCACCGAGAAGGTATGGCACTGGTCGTGCAATGGATAGACACGATCTATACCGCCCACGATCCTTGTCACGATCTAGATCCCCTCGTCGGTCTCGCTCTTGGTCAATGTCAGTGTCGCCTCCTCCGAGAAGGAGAGACTCGCCTCGCAGAGATAGTCCAAGACGCCGTAGACGCCGCAGCCCGAGCTATAGCAGCTACAGCTCTGTAGACAGCTACAGCAGCTACAGCGAAAGGAGCCGTAGCCCAAGCAGAAGCAGAGCTTATCGGGCGGGTGGTGGGAGGAGGTGATGGGGTTATACGCCACCATTCAACCTGGCTAGCGACACTTAAGTCTCACTTGTACCATATGTCACAAAAATATCAATGATATGGGATCATTGAGCGCCTTCCTCAAATCGAACTTATCAATGGTCTCCTTTTCGGCAAGGCTGGCAACAATGAATTTGATGATATGATGGGGTTCATTAAAAGGGTCTATAAAGGGTCTACATCCTCTTAGGGAGACAGCTTCGGAGTTCTACTTGCTTGGCGCGCGTTCTGTACTCGGTTACGTTGATACTCGATACCTCAAACACGGAGTTTATTTCCTGGTAATAGAATCTGTCTAGCTTGACAAGGGGTTGACCTCGTGGCATGTCCTCAATCCGTCGGGGATAATCCACTTTCATCTTCCAGCAATAACGAAAACTCTCCACATGAATTAGAAAAATGCGCACCAGCCAATATACATTGCTGCCAAATTCTTCTTATCGGTAGCTTGCATAATTAATTCATCCACATGACCGTCGACAGATAGTGGAACAGACTCGCCAGGTAGTAAGCCTCTCAGTTTGTTCCTCACGCACTCTAGAACACCCTCTGGTGTCTCAGGCACGTTTACGTGCGTCCTCCGCTTGATATCCCCGGCAAATCAGCATCGAAAGAATCACCTTTTTAGGTACTGGGTACTGGCACAAAACTCACCTTCTTTCCAATGAAGTCCGTTGTAGGATCATAAAGGAAGGTTTCCAGGATGGTCATGAGAGCATCCTCGTTTTGTCGTAGTAGGCTGAGTGTGATTTCGCAAGTTCTCCGAAATGGTCCTATTTCTATCCTTAGGCCCCAGTTCCAAGGGAGATTCGAAAGCTTGATAAACACATACCATTATAACCATAAGCACCAAAAGCATCGATCATGTTGTGAGTAAGACGGAATGGCACCAATTCCGGTTTATCAAATGTCAATCCCTACGCCATTAGCGAAGCCCGACAACTCTAACCTTTTGGTCACCGACCTTGTCAAAAAGGCAATTGAAGTCTACATGCAAGATACCTCCGGAGCCTTCCTCGAAGAGTATGTTCTCGCCGTGCCTGTCTCCTAGCCTGCAAAGAACATGAACTTGTCAGAAAACTATAGGTAGCAAGCAGTACACAGGGAAACTGACCCAAGGACGTATCCAACCATGGACATAACAGCGCAAGAGCGTGTATATCTCAACCTTGCCGCAAACCACGCTCCTGTATCTGGAAACATCTCTACGAACCATTCATGCAAGACTGGAGGGAACCTGTACCCCTTTTTGTCAGCTTCAGCTCCCGCGTAGAATTAGACAAAACATTGGCTACCTTGCCAAAACCTTCGTTGTGAACAATGAGAGCTTTGAGATATCAGAGCAAGCTTCGTTCAGGTAATGCTTGATTTCATTGTACTGTGAAAACGTTAGATCAACGAAGAGGAAGGAGGAACATGGGTGAGCTAACATTCGGTACGATGCCTCTTTCTCGGAGAAGTCTGATGACAATCTCTCGCAGAGTTCGTAAATTGTCCACCCATTCAATAAGCCCGCATTCTTCGTTCAGGGGCGTGACGGCGTAGGTTTTGATGTCTATTAAAGTTACTACCTGGCTCGGAACAATGCTGAAGAAGAATACTTACACATGCGTCGTTTGGTCGATTCTACGTCCTTCTTCAAGAACCTATTGATCATGTTGTTGAATTCCATAAGGCGCTGGTCTTTGCGAAGATCGTCCTTGGGTTTGCAAAGGAGATTGTAGATATTCCCGTCGGAGCCTCTTATGCTGATCTTTCGGGGCTTTTGCAGAGAACTAAGGACCAGCGCATCATCGAGGACAGCTGATAAAGTCAGTCCAACGTCTTGGTACTGAATGTTTTTCTTACTGCAACGCACTTTCAATAGTGACAGCGTCACGCGGGAAGGCTCTGAAGCTCTTCAGATATTCGGAGTCATGACTGGCCGGTAGACTCGGAGTTAACATTGTCTGGAACGGTATCACCATACGACAAGGGGCCACTTTGTGGTTAAAGCCAAGGTGCCGCGCCAGACTTATTTTTGATACTTTATCTTCGACACGGGCGACACACAACCTAAGGAGTTCCTCCGAAAATTTCTGTCCTTGATTAATCATAGATTTCATATCAGCTGCCGACGACTCCGTTTTCGACTTTTTTGTTGCTTCCTGTTACAGTTAGCATGCTTCCTATTGCAGACATTGAATGTTGAAACAGCGGAAGGTAGAGAGACACACTGTTATTTTTTGAAGACATGTGATGCCTCTGGAAGCACGCTCTTTGGATGAGGATTTAACCAGAGCCAAGACAGTCCATAGACCTTGTTGTGGGAAAGCGCTGACCGTCTTCACCACAATTCTTGTTAACAGATCGTGGACTGTTGAATTCGCATGGCAAATTCGAGCGACAACTTGAGGAAGGATAGTAAACAACTAGGTATGTCAGCTGCATCTGCCTATATCAAAGGTCAAGGACAAGACAAATTTACCAATGCAGTAGGCATTCGATTCAAATATTTCTTCAGCTGGGAATGCATATCGTCCAGGCTCTTTTTCCGTTGAGCCATGCTATGTTTCTGAAATTCCCTTGAAGGCTCGTCAGTAATGCCATAATGCCGAGAAAAGGTCTCTACCTACACATTGTCTCCACGTTTTGGATCAAATGGCTGGTCAACAATGGATGCATGTTCCAACCATAGGGTTAGGACCTTGGGCAATGTCTGGAACACATATTTGTTTCCGTAGGCAAGCGAACGGAGGTAGTTATCTATGACGAGTTTTGAAGCTTCTCCGCTCAGACTTGAGAGTATATCAGTGAGATATTCGCTAGAAAATGGATATCTATACTTACTAGATTTGAGCTTCTTTCCCCAAAGGTTTCGCCTTCTCAGACTCCAAGATTTTGTTGTAATGTTTACCAAGGTAGTAATGTGCTTTTTCCCACCTGGTGAAAAATGTCATTATCTCCAAGTAAAGTTGGTTAGGTCCTTATATCCTCCTTACCTAGTGTGGAGTTTGATGGCTTCACGGTATCTCTGGACAATGACATCCGACTGAGTTTGTCCTGCTCGGTCGGTCCATTTGGCCAGCAGTAGATGGGCCTGGGAAAAGTGAGTATATACTTGATCTTACAAGAGAAAAGGGAAAGAAAACATAATTCCATTTTCCAATCGACGTACCCTCGCAGCAAGCATGTTCTGATGTTGTTCACGGTTCGAAGTCATGGAAACAGAATCAGTCTCCATCGGTACGTAGTCATGAGAGACAAAAGCGTTGGCCGCTATGGCTCCCTTCAAAGTTTGAATTGCTTTCCGATGATGGCCGTCTTTCCAGAGCAGTCGAGCGTGTTCAATCGTGGCCGACTTATCTCCCAACTGCGCTGCGTGCAGCACGTAGTGATATGCCTGACCAGTACAGTCATTCTTTCGAGACAACCGTGCACTCGTTAGCCATACTGCAGCTATATCCGATTCGGAAAATTCATTCCTATTAACTGTTTCAGCAAACAGTACTTTCGACACTCTATGGGCTTCTATGTAATACTCACGAAAGCTCCATAGCAGCTCGTCTTAATCCCAGGAGGTATTGCTTCTCAGGGATGTAAACCCCTAGAACATCCAAGCGACGATCCAAAGTATCAAGGATCTTAGATCGCGAAGGGTATCCTTCCCGGCCCGCATTCGCAATCGCTTCTACTTCGGCCAAAGCATGGAGTTGAAGAAGGCTATTATGACATGACTGCAGAGAGGTTATCGAATTGACAGTTAAAGACTTCGCGGTAGTTTGTCGCAGGTTATTGATGATATCCTGAAATGCAGCCTTGTTGTTGTGCCGAAGAGCATCGAGAGCAGATCCGATGCCAATGTTGAAATCTCCAGTATTCTCCTGCGAACACATTTGCAGATACTCGCTTAGTTTACTCCATTTCCCTGTCATTATGGAAGCTTCCACAGCGAAGGGCAGAAGCTTAGATAAGGGTGCTCCGGTTTGCTTGAATACTTCGAACTGATTGAGAAGGGCATCTGTAGAAGTTAACATGAATACCAGTAAGAGATGTTTTTCGTTGGGATAACTACCTTGTTGTCCAGATTCTTTTAGGCAGGTAAGCAGGCTCCACTGAGCGTCGCTATTTGCTGGGTCTGCCTCTAGTTGTAACTCATACCAGCTTTGAGCTGCAATCCATCTTCCTGTCTTGCGGTGTTCGAGAACCTGCTGGTCAATATTGAGCACATGCAACTGTGCAGAGATGCCTTCAATACCATCAGGTTCATCTATTTGTGCGTAGATATCTTGAAGGCGTTGATAAAGCGGCTCAAGCTCAGCATGATTCTGTTTATCTAGGCGGTTTTTACATTGCCGGATGTACTGCTCCCAATGATAAAGCGCCCGTGAGAACGATTTACACTCCACAGCTCTCTTAGAAATGACTTCCGGGGGGATCGATGATAAGAGTTGTTCGACCCTTTTAATTTGCGCGGAGGACTCATCGACTGCCGTATCCCTGTGGACTCGACTACCTGAAACATGGCTTGTAACTGCAGTGTTCTGCTTTTTCTTTCCCTGAAGCCACCTTGAGAGATAGTCAAGTACGCTGAAGACACTCTGCGATTTTTCACACGTTGTCAACGCAAGGAATGGTCTTGTGAGCAGATCGTCACTTACCTCGCTGCAAAATATTATGTTTTCTCTCATTCGAGTATTGTCGTCCGGCAGAGGATGTGAAAGCACTCTTGTCAGTTCATCTCGTACCTCTCTCTGCTGAACCTCTGTGCCGTCTGCTGCGACATTCAGTACCGCAAATGGGAGAAGGAAAGAGGGTATGGAGATATCTTGGCCTCGGATAATTCTGCTGCAAACCGCGAAAATTAACTGCACATTTTCACTAGTTCCCTTCTGTAGTAGATCTAGCACAAATCTCCGAAGCCACTCTCCGTGGCTCATGGTAGGAGAGAACAATGGGTAGCTGCACCTTGTTTTGATCGCGCCAACCGTGACTGTGTACTTCGACGTGAGAAATGGAGTCAGGATGTTGCGGACGGTCTCAGGAAGAGCCTGCCAGCGACGATGTCTTTCGTTCAATTCGATATTACGGGATGGCAAAGTGATAGTCGGGTCGATGTTGCTCGCCTTCATTAGGGCCTGCATAGCATAGGCAAGAAAGCCCTGCGCCCGAGTATTACACGCCGATAGGAACGCTTCCACGAGCACATGCTGGAGGAAGAACAGGACGAAGTCAAAAATTTCTTCCTTTTGACTAAAGTTAGAGAGCACAAGAATGTCCTTTTTCTCTCTGACTGACTCAACCCTATTCGGGTCTAAACAGCCGATCAGACCGAGACACTGGGCTGAGAGAATAGTGATGGTGTCCGAGCTGCCTTTGAATTTGACACAGCAATCAAGTAAAGAACGGGTCAGTAGCGCAACGACGCTATCTGGCTGTTCATTAAGAGCGGATCCATGCAGAAAATCTTCGTTCTCTCTGATATAAGGGACAAGCTCTTTTAAAGCTTGTTCGACAACAGTGACATTCTCACTTTGGCAGCGACGGCTGAATGCAATGAAATGATTCCGAACATCCATTTGCCCTTTCAATTCGCTAATTTGCTTCTCAAACTCTGCCATTTCAGGGATTGACGACAGCGATGGCATGGTATTAAAGATATCACGCACCAGGCGGCTATGGTTCCGCAATATGTGATCCACAAGTCTGATTGCGCTCTGTTTGCCTCCATCTTGGAAATTCTGCCAGTATCGAATAATGACTGCAAATGTTTGATCAATGAGTGGCACAACTTCCTCTTCGTCGAGAGAAGAGACGAGAATGCACCAAGTTGAAAAGGCATGGTCACAGAGCTCTTCGATATCAAGCGCAGATCTAAGGCAAGCACAAATCTGATTAAGGCCATTAGCTCTCCAGGGTTCACGAACCAGGGATGTAGAGTGACAAACCTGTGGCAATGCGCTATTGATGTGACCTCTCGCAATTTTGATCATTTCTCCAATTGCCAGTATGTTGCGCTTCTTCTCCATGATCGACAGCCGGACTTGAGCATCATTAATAGCATCTGCAAACTCAGTGATGATCCCTAGTATATGCTCCTCTATGAAATTTCCCAATACGTTCGGATCCTTCGAAGTCGCAGTACCTGGGGCCGATTTCCTTGGCACATAACTCGCCAAGAGATGAAGAGCTCGATGAAACTATGAGACATAAGAGGTCAGAGCAAGTTAGGGGGACCGGGAAATACGTCTTACCCTCGACTCCTTGTCCTCTCCGGCATCACCAAGATACTTTAAAAGATCGCGAGCAATGGGAATGGGCTCCGTTCTGAGGAACGCTGCGAGCGAGCGGTTTCGAAATTCCGGATCCACATCTGCAAATAGCGAAAGAATCATTCCTTCAGGATCCGATGAAGGTTGGCTCAACAAAAAGGCAAGAATCGAGGCCAAGTTATTTTTCTCCGTGCACAGTTCAAACGGAGATTTTGCGACCTGATAGCTTGCCCCGATTCTCGCGATAATATCACGTTTGCGCGTTAGTACCAAATACGGTAGGATATGGACTTCGGTCAGTCTGAGAAGATCATCCACGCCCATTCCCAAGAGATCGCAAATCTGTTCTGCCATATGTGGGCGGGTTTGAAGGTTCTTGACAACCGTGATCGACAAAGACCTCCAGAAAGGGCGAAGGAGACCTCCAGGAGTCGTCGAAAGGAGCTGTGCAAGCTTTGAGAGCTATTACTCGTCAGTAGAAGTGTCCAATCTCGATAAAATGGTCTACTTACTTCTGTGTATGCTACCGCACAAACATATTGGTTTGTGTGCCCAAAGTATTCCAGCAAACGAAGGAGGATGATGTTTAATTCTTCGTCTCCAGAAACCCTACGACTGTCAGCTTCTTTAACATCATTCTGATAATATGACATGAGTACTTACTCTGCTAATCGACAAAGTGTTATAATACAAGTCTCCTGATAAGGAACGTCCTTCTTTTCAGAAAGATTCTTCAGGCACTCAAGGATTATAACAAAGTTGCGCCGACGGAGCTCCAGATCTACACATCTGCGTACAAAACAAGGAAGAATGTTCCTGGAAAGTTGTTAGTACCCGGAATCGCCAGACAGAGAGCTAACCATACCCCGAAACTAGTCGAAGTTCTCTAAATGAACTTTTCAGGGAATGAAGACATACTTCGCCGAAGGCTGAAGACTCGATTGACAAGCGGCGACACTCGGGCTCATGATTTAGAAGTCTGCGCATGGCAAGCATTGATGCTATTCTGAGGGCCGAAGTGCGAGGGAGCGTTGGCATTAAATCCCATAATGTCTGCCGTAATTCGTCAAATTTTGGGTTATGCCAAGGTAACACAAGATCTGAACCAGCTCGTCCAGAGTCGCAGATACGACAATAAAAGGCTTCTGTTTCCTCAGCATTGACAGAATATAGCTCCGACAAGTGACCAACTGCGGCGCAGGGAATTCTCCCAATAGTTTTGAGAAAGTCGCGTTTTTTCTCTTCAGAGAGATTCGGAAAAACTTCCCTTTAGATTCAACCTTTAGTACTGTTTCTAGTATTATCATTGAGGGGACCTTACAACACAGAGCCCCTTAATCCATGTAGATCCACTGAAGTTTCGCTCCCTAGAAGCTTGCAGGCTTTGTTCACAAGCTTTTGTAAGAGACTGGTGCCACAGGAATCAATTTGACCCTGCGAAAGACGAATCCGTTTCCTTGCTGGGTTTTCTGGCTCGAAATCTGAACAATCCAGGACATTAGTCTGATTATCTTTCCCTCCAGGTAGCTGAGCTCATTTGTACCCTTGGAACGCCAGGTCTTGGGTTGACCAGAGACATGGTGAGCATGTTCGTCCAATAGCTTAATAATGGCCTCCTAAAATACGACTTATCAGTACGGCTGTTGGCAATGGAACCTCGTACGTCAGCGACTTGCCTGGAATGATTCTCGATTCTTCCGAAATAGTGCTTCATCACGCCGAAGATCTAAAAGCGTTGGTAAGAGGGTATCTTCCATGCATATTCTGACCGCTCGTGAGCGCCGCACAAATTCCAAGGCGCCTTCGAGACATTGAGTCAAGGTAAGCTGAATGACCGAATCTTGGCATAATGTGTGAACTGAAAACACGTCCACCAAACTTTGAAACCAAATGCTACTGGCCTTGGTGTCCAGTGATATCATCCTGGTTATTGCTGAAGAGTTCTGAGTACATCTCTGAATACATGTGAGGAACTGTGCCACAATCTCTGCCATGCTTTGGTGAAAGCTCGCTCCGGAGGCGTGAATCCACCGGAGAACGACTCTCCACAGTCGTTGATATAAGTTCAGAATCCAAGCCAAATCCCGTTGAATGGCAGAGGCCGGAACACTCTCGGAGCTGTTCATGGACTTCGGCATCATCGAATCCAGGAGCTGGAGAAGCGAAGACGTTGCCTGAGGGAATAGCCCAAGACGAAGCTTATTCCGGAAGAGGTCGCGAGGTAATCCCAACCTCTCTAAATCTGTAAAAAGTGACCCTCCGGGAGCAGGTACCACGATGTTGGACACTCCTAGATCTGGAAAATCTATAGTTTCCAGCGATACTAGGATATCTGGAGAGAATCACCTCAGTTTAATTTCATCTAGGGTATGATGACTTATCACATACCAGTAGCCAATACGCCCAGTAATGCGGAAAAGGAGTAGCGAGAATAAAATAAGTGGGACGCTTCATGTTGAGAGCGAACAATGCTTGAGAGGAGGTTGTGAATCTTCTCCTCTACGCTCTTTAGCCGCAATTTGCTATTCAGGCCAACTAACTGGATGATTAGCCAAGCATATAATGGCACATGGATATCTTGTTCTGAGAGCTCAGGATCCAATTTCTCAACCAAGGCTTGACATGCTGACACAACGACCATTTGGATAATATCCAAACAGTCGAGGATGTGCCGTTCTCTGTCAGTCTTGGTTGCGAGCGACACATCCTGCTTAACCCCGTTTTCAAGGCCGACTCTCAGAGCAACGCATATCAACGCGTGGGCATTTTTGACATTATCGCCTAAGCGAAGCTGGGTGTTGTGTCTCCCCTCAATGAGCTCTTTTCGCAGCTGTGAGAACGTCCCATACGCTTCTGATGATAAGCACGGCGGGAGCTGCGCGTTGAATATGGATGAGCTCGGTTCCGTAGATTTGGGGCTACTATTTCCAGGCCCCGGCTTTCGAGACCTTGATACGTCTCGAGCAGCCATGAGTCAATCTGTATTAGGTCCATGGAGATTTGCCCGCATCTGCAGCTTGGCTGTTGCAAGGCTTGTCGAGGTTTCCAAGGCAAAATAAAAGGCAAGGCTGTATCAAGGTAATAATACATACACGCCATGCGTCAGAGGAGTAATCAACAGTGCAACACACTGCCTCGCTCTCTCCGATTGGATAATAGGCCACCCCACTAATACATACCTTACCTCTCGGTTGGAGTCGGTCCTACCTGGTAATTACCCAGTGACGTATCCTGTATAAAGAAACAATAACCACAATACTCCGTACAATATTTGGAGATATGCTGAGAGATCGTAAATATCTGACCGTTCGACTGAAGATTCTTAATCTGTGACTATTTGGCATGGACATACATACGCTCACATGCTCCCCAAGGCCATAGGGCACAAGCAGACTTTTAAAACTATTAATTAGTAATACCCATTAATTGGTTACTACCCATGGACTGATCTACTGACTGATCTTCTTGGCAATCGCGTATCCACTATGAAAATTAAAGTTCTTCACAAGTGCCAACTACTGTATGCAGTGGATAGCGAATAGCTGCTGCTTATTACTTACTACTCATAAATCCGATTTAGACGTAGGAACATGCACCTAATGTAATATAACATAAAAGTATGCAATCGTGTCAGAACCTCCAACGAAGCCCCGGGACATTCGTGGACGATGGAGAAGAGCAGAGATATTTCATGAAGCAGGCACTTATGATGGTACGTTCGTCAACAACTCGAGAGATATAGCTGACTTTGAAACCCAGGGAGAGAAGGCGTTGTCAAAGGGAGAGACTCCAGTGGGCTGCGTCCTTGTGCATGAGGGAAAGATTATCGGCTCTGGGATGAACGACACCAATAGATCAATGAATGTAAGTGTTACTCTTTAGCACAATTCGCTGCGCATACGCTAAGTCACATCGTCATGCCCGAACATCGCGAGTCTTATTATCATGTTTGACCTGGACTGATCTGATGATCTCAAACAGGGCACGAGACATGCTGAGTTTTTGGCCATCGAAGAAGCCCTCCGAAGTTATCCGAGGTCGATATTTAGACAAACTGATCTCTATGTCACGGTTGAACCGTGCGTTATGTGTGCATCTGCCCTCAGGCAGTACCAAATCAGACGCGTATTCTTTGGCTGCTCCAACGAAAGATTTGGTGGCACAGGGAGTGTATTGTCATTGCATTCCGAGTCAGTCCTAAAACACCACCTTGGAGCCCTCCAGACAAGTACTGAACAATTCGGTGAAGCCCTGGAATAGATCCGCCTTACCCTGTACATGGGGGTATTTTCCGCAAGGAAGCGATCATGTTGCTTCGTCGATTTTATATCCAAGAGAACGAAAAAGGTAACTCTAAAAGGGACTGTTGTGGCTTCATTCTCCTAACCATTTTGTGATCCGTAGCACCCAACCCTCGTTCGAAGAAAAACCGGGAACTAAACACAGAATTTGACGAAGAGTGTGAATCTGCCAGTGGCTCCTCTGCTCTGTAATCTCCTGCCAGAGGACGCTGATCAACCTTTCAATGCAAAAGGAAGTACTCAACAAATAAAAGTGTGAAACCAGATGCTTCAGGTAAACTTGAGTGTCCGATTTCTGGGATATGGATACATGCAAAACCAAGCTGGGCGATGTTCGACACAATATTCTTGTCTCGCAAGTTCTTGTGTAGAAATCTAAGATAAGAAAGAGCTACCAACTGATACATAATGTTCGGTCTTGATAGCCTCATGATGAGCCTTCTCTAGCCAAGCGCTCTGCCTCAAGCTCCCTTTCGGCTTGCTGATAATACTTTGCCGTATCGACACCGTGCTAAATTAATAATAGTGAGACGTAGCTCTCAGAAGTGTTTAGCAGATATGGACTCACCTGATTATGGTTCACAAAATTGAACCAAGGGAGGATATGCACGAATAACCCCGAGTATCGTGAGTTCCTGGCGGCAACACCTTGGAGATACTCTGACACTTTCGAAGTTCCATAGAGGGGTTCACCCTTCTTGACTTTGTCTACCATCTCTCTCATATCCATTTCAACCTCTCGGGAGTTCTCGGTAAAGCCATAGAAACGGTCTAGTCGCAAAATTAGTGGAAATGTCACGACAATCTGAGCTGCGGGCGGTCCATTACAACGTACTGACGGATCTTTGGTAGAATATGTGAAACCCTCCAAGAAGGCCGATCACAGTAGCTAGTCGCATCACTGGAGCAAATCCTCCCTTGCCCACATGAGACGGACTGACTCTTTCCATGACCCAGAAAGCAATTGGAGACACAGCAGCCATGCCGCCAGCCACTGCATAGTCGGAAGGTCTGGCATATCTGATTACTCGTTTGATGTGCCTATAAGCGGGTCAGATAATGAGCTTCGAGGGAAATTGGGCTATTAGGTGCGAAATACGGATCAGAGTCTATCAACTGTATGCATTGTTAGCAAATTACGTCGTCGAGGCAGCGGGGAAAATCAGCTTACCGGATAGTCGGTGTTGGCCCTTTTGGGGGGCACAAGCACCCTTTGTTGATCGCTGGCCATGCTATCAAGCAATTGATACCCAGAGGACCCAATTCAGACTTGAGAAGTTCTTTATCGCAAAGCTGGAGCGCGCGGCGGATGGGATATCGGACTCTTGGGGTTGGATGGACAGACCAGACCATCTCTGGTGCCGGTTATGACGGAGCTAACCATTGTTGGATTTGGCTCCCAAACAGGTTAGATTCATCGGAAAGCGATAGGCGCGTCTCTGTCGCGTACCTAAGATGATACGCGGGAACTGATAATAATTAGTCTCTACGCAGAGTCAGGCCATTCAACTATAAGGTCTATGCTGCAGTTGTGTAGGCCTCAGTGGAAATTGTTTCAGCTCAACTGACCTCTGGGATCGCATCTATCGAGCAGCATGTCTGATCACGACCAAGCACCCCCACCAAATCACCGGGAGCAATCCGAAGTTCATTCTGCCGATGACATTGATGATCTTTTTGACTATGATGTTGGCCTTGATGAGGTCCTAAACAGCATTTCCACAGAGTCAAATAGAGCTGGTGGAGATGCTATCAAGGAGTCTACAACTGCTGGCTCGGGGCCGTCATTAGGCCTTGACGAAGAAGTGAAAGTTTCCAGAAAGAGGCAACCTATCGCGAAGCTTGACGAAAGTCGGTAAGTCATTATTAGGCCATGAATGATATTATTGTAAGCTCCATGTGCTCACGTTTTGTCTTCGTCCAAGCTTGCTGTCAAAACATGGTATTCCAAAACTGCGCAGGACAGCGAAATCCAAACTGAAGTTCAAAGGAAAAGGTCACGAAGTAAGTCTCAATGCGACGCAGGCACTCGAGAAACGCGTGACCCAGGCTAATTCTAGGTACTTCCAGTTCTCGGATATGGCACGTCTACTTAACTTCTATCAGCTCTGGCTTGATGATTTGTATCCTCGCGCCAAATTCACCGATGGCCTTGCTATGATCGAGAAGCTGGGGCACTCCAAGCGAATCCAAGTTATGCGAAGAGAGTGGATTGAGGAGGATAAACCGATAGTGAATGGATCAAACACGACAATTGAACCTACGACAAACGGAATAGAGGGAGACCGCATTGATTCTATACCACCTGGTTTAGCAACCGCTGAGACCGGTTCCACCCTTGATACGGATCATTGAATTAACAATCCATTGGGACTTGAGATGTTTACGAACCAAACGAGCCCTTAGTTACAACAGCCACGCGGACCCGGTAATGTCTATTCGTCGTTCTTGTCCTTTGCCTGGCATGCTAACTGAGTCTTCTAGCGAGAGCACCCGTACCAGGAGACCAGCACCCATATACAGGAGTTTAATGGCTTTTGCTATTTAAAATAGGGTATTCCCGCTAATACCCCGATTCTATCTTCAACGATCTTCCGAATTCTCTCGATTATTGAGGTGGAAGGTGAGAAAACACCAATTGCCGGTGCTATCGTCCTCCCATACGGAGGCTTGGTGGCCCTCCCTAGGGTAGACCAAGTCATTCCCACGGATGGTCGAGGAAAGCTGTCGACGACATTTGTCATCGCCGAGAGCACAGGACGTCTTAGAGTTGAGGGAGTTCCTGCCGAATTGGCTGGACGTGATGTCGACGTTCAGGAGGCAACCTCCCAGGGCTACCAGGCTTCTACTCACACGAAGCAAAAGACACATCTTATGGCAATTAGAGAGTAGTTTGAGTAAACTACTATAATGACAGTATTGTATCACTCACGTATGTTTTCCTTGTTGAAAGGATACTTATTTTTCGACATTATTTTGTTTTCCAGAGACAAACCGCAGTCAATACGATTTTGTCTCTGCTCACTTCTCTTCCCCTACCAAGCAAAACATAAGGGTGTATATATGATTTGTTTCTGGCAGGATTTGCTTGCTCATTTCTCTGGAGGCTTCCGGGTATTGCAGATTTAAGGACAAATTACTGGCGTATTCGGAAAGAAGGGAAAGATCAAAAAGTCTCTTATAATGTACGTATATGCATCAAAAGCACTTTTACTGGACTTTATCTACTTTATCAAACCAAGGAGCGTCACAACTCCATCTAATCTTCCTATCTTCGTATTATTAGAGTCGAACAATAACTCCAGTTTCCAAACAATGTCCCTCATCCGCACACGTCGATTATGGGGTCTCCGTTAGAATTGAAATCCCTAGCAGAGACGCTGCTTTTATTTGGTCTTCTCCCACGAGCCTATGGCCTGGTCGACGAGGTTCCTATATTCCTGTTGTTTATAGCATTGCTCGAGGAAGACACGGTATTTGACATCCAGTAGCGCCTTTTCGTGCGGGTCGGTGGTGGGGAGAACTTTCCTGCCGGGCTTGCTCATCCTGTCCATAATCTCCCAGAGGTCCTCTGTCTTTCCCTCACTGTCAGCGCTGGCCGCTTTGGCACCGAGCATTGCAGCACCATGGCACACAGCCGCGTGGACGTAACGTGGGATGAGGACGGGAACATTGCAGGCGGACGCAATCAGCTTCACCAAGATGTCATTCTGGCATTGGGACCCTGACATGAAGATCGAGTTGATGTTGTGGCCAGCCTTATTCAAGGTTTCGACGATTTGCTTGGTCTGCAGAGCGATGAACTCCAGGGTTGCGTAGTAGTAGATGGAAAGAGCATCGACCGATTTATCACTGGTCAGGCCGATGACGGAGCCTGACATACGGGAGTCTGCGATAGGAGAGCGGTTTCCGAAAAGATCTCCATAGAAGAAGAAGTGGCGCGCCAGGTAGGAGATGCTGGGAGCCTTTCGCTCTTGAACCATCTCCTTCAGGTGCTCATTGAGATAGTCATAGATGTTTGTGTGGTAAGACTCTGCAACTGACAGCGCTTGGTTGAACGCCGGATGGGTTTCAATGATGTGCTTGAGTAGCTCTCCTGTGGCGGATTGCCCACCTTCCGCCATCCAGTATCCAGGGAGGATGGTGTCCCGGTAAGGCCCCCATACACCAGGGACAAAGACCGGATTAGGAGACATGGCCAGATGACAGGTCGAAGTGCCCGCCACCGCGGCCAGGCGAGTGAATGCTTGCGTTCGGTCGTTTGAGGCGACCTCTGAATCCAGTTCGTCACCTTCCAGCTTGACCTTGGCGCCGACAGTGCCAATCCATCCCGCATAGGCATCGATGACGCCACTACCTATCGCGATTCCAGGTGGCAGGCCAAGTTCAGCTGCGGCTTTTTCACACAGAGTGCCCACCAGTTCTCCAGCACTGAGATATTCGCCATTCTAAAAAGTAGGTCAGTTAGAAAGGAAATTCTCAATAAATAGCTCCAGAATAACGCGCTGCAATGACTCAAGGAAGGTGTTTTTAGGGGGAGGGCTCACCACCCCGTTGACTCCTCCAATTCGCTTGAAATTGTCTTTCGTAAGGTCCTCCAGACCGATTTCCTTCAGGAAATCTTCCTGCCAACCTTTGACACTGCCGTCGACTCCGACTGGGACGTATCCCTGCTTACAGACAACACTGCAGAAGCTTCGCTTCTCGTTTCCAGTCGCAATGTGCGTGAGAGCGTCGACTAAGTCGTAAAACTTGCATCTGCCGAAGAGTTCCTTGGGCATGTTGTTCTTCAGCCACAGAACTTTTGGAATTTCCATCTCGATCGACATTTTGCCGCCAACATAGCGGAGTAGATTGTGATTAGTGGCATTGATCTTCTCGGTCTCTTCAACTGGCCGGTGATCCAACCATAAGATGACATTGCGATCAGTGTCGAAGTTGGGACCCGTCACGGAAACCGGCTCATCGGTCTCGCTATCAAAGACAGCCAGAGAGCACGTAGCGTCGAAACCAATGCCTCGAACCCAGGATGGGTTGATGTTATGCTGGTTGATGGCGCGTTGAACAGAAATACAGATGCAACGCCAGATATCAGATGTGGATTGTTCCTAGAGGAGCAGGAAGCGTTAGTGAGAGAGTTGATAACGGCGAGGATCCTGCAAGCATGACAATTCGAAGGAAATCCTCGGTTGCGGATATCCACACTTCAGAAAAGAAGGATTCGGAGGCAGCCTACATAATAACCCTGCTGCGGTTGCCATAGACCGATGTTCTCTGAGGCTAAGCCAACAATGTCGCCTTTGTTGTCAATGATACAAGCGCGAGCACTACCAGTCCCGACATCAATGCCGACGTAGTAGTCCATTTGGACTTGAATACCGCTTCGATCGTCTGTCGAGGCCTGTCTCGATGCCTGTCGCGAGGGCAGACGGCGGTATGGTAAGGAAGCCATAGCTTATAAAGTCAGTCCTGTGACCCCTCCCTCGACGCCGGTCGGGATTAATTGACGGGTTTGAAACAGGACAGCCACTCTTGAGGTGGTACAGAACAGTGTCAGCCGGTGTCACTGCAGAACAGATTACCAGGAGCACCTTGGCAAAATTGGAACTTGATGTTGCAACAATTATATACCTATGTACGGAGGACAACCCACTTAGAATGCGGGGAAATAATGAAGCTCCGGAACCCCACTGGAAACGAGACGATGTCCGTGGAAGACTGCCCAGGCTCGCTGACAGTTGGCAACCTTCAAAGGCATCAACTCCGAAGTTTGGAGGGGAGAATAAAATCCCAAATGTTCTGGCCCTGGGTAAGCGAGGTGGAACGGCCTGCTGATGGCAGTCCTGCTGGCCCTGCGTCATCGGCGGCCCCCCGAGGACCGCCAGCAGAGCCATTTCACCGGGCACGGTCTGCGGGGGAAGAAGCCATCGTTGGGCGTTTTGGTTCGCTGAAGTGGCAGGTAGTTCTTCCTACCTACCTCCAATAATTTTGGAACCTTATGTACGGAGTACGGAGTACATACGGAGTATTATTAGTGACCTTGTTAGATTAAGCACGAGGAGCTACCCTTGTCACCCCTTGTACGGACTCCATACTCCGTACACACTGCATGCACCCGTCCCTCTCCAAGGGTAGCAATGATCCTACAAGTCAATTTTCTGCCTGGATTACAACATAATGCGATTTTTCATATAGGTTCGTATGTATAATGTACACTGAATACATCTCCCCAGAGGTGCTAAGATGTATATATATACTGTACTGTGCCTGCACACATGTATTTTAGTTCCGCATCACCGGCAGGATCTTTTCGGCAATTCCGTGCATCGGAACTGGAAATGAACTCTCTACTGTGAAACCCACCAACAGATACCATGGCGGTGTGAAAATTCTCTATTGAGCGTGACACATAGTGTTGATTTGACCTTCTGAATTGAATACGGTCTTGACAAGAATCACAGCTACAATGGCACTGAATCAGATTGAGACTTGGCGAACATTATATGAAGCATGACGGTTTAACATATTTAAAATCTCGGGGAAAGACAGAAAAGCAAGGGAATCATCTGAAAGATTCCCTGGTATGCACTTTACTCCGTATTTTCCTCTTTCCCTTTTTCCTTTTTTAATTTTTTACCCCTCCGTTTTAAATAGATGTATCCTGAATCCATATCTATATATATAACTATATGTTTTCTTTTTCCGCAAGAACAGCTCTTGCGCAGCTTCGATATCAATGTCTTGGAACATAATACGGAGTACAATTGATGGTGTTACAGTACATATATACTAGGTATTCACAAAAACGAACACTGCTACTCTCGAAAACTTCGAGGGACCTGACACTGCTAATTTATGGTAGTAACTATCTATACATGCATGAATCTTACTGTCTGTAGGCTGTTATGCCGCAGCCAAAGTTATTTGCTTGATGAAACCCATACCTTGCGTATACTTCGATACGGCCAAGCCGCATCCACAGTTACGGTGTTTGGAAAGCCGCTCACGGCTCACCTCCGAGCTCACCTCCGTCTCTCCTCTGGCCCCAAGAGGAAAAGGAAACAAGACAACAAACTAGGAAGAACTTAGTCGCATCCTACTCAGGATGCATATCTCCGTCTTCGTCTTCTTCTCCCTTCTTTACATAGTCGCCGCCGTATCCCCATCCACAACGTTACCAGCTTCGGCAGATGTCTTCTTCTGGCCCGTCGCATCTCCGCAACCGTCACTCCTTGCTCGGATAGCATATGACCCCTCGACACTCGAGACAAGCGTGTTGTCATACAATCCTCCCGACGATGCAAACCGGACTCCTGTCGGGGAAGACGGTGGAGCGGAAGATCTCATCCGGATCGGCTTCTTTGTTTCCACCCCCTCCAACTCGAAGCAATGGGTCGGCAGCCTGATATCACGGTCTTCGCTGGTCGGAGAGGTGATCACGGATGATCCAAGCCGGCCTAAACTCCAGCTTCATCTCAGCCCCGCCAATGAGCTCTACCACGTCTCATTGTCGTTGCCCTCGAAACAGAACTCTTCCTCCACATTGGATGTCGATCTGGTCCACGCCGATGCTGGCCCGCGTCCTCACCTGAACAAACCTGTAGTCGTTGGTCCGGATGGAAAGGATACGGAGGAGGTCGTTGAGAAAACATTTTTCCAGAAGTAAGTTGTCCTCAGGCCTCCCGTGTGCAATCGCACTTCAACCGCTGTCACGTCTGGGACTTTTCTCTTCGGCTTGCCTTGTACCTAATAGATTCTAACTCGCCTCAATTGTTTCAGATATTGGTGGATCTTTCTTATTGTCACATTTCTCGCAATGTCTGGGGGAGGAGAAGGACAAAGATAGATATCTGTCTGATTAAGACTGGGATGGGTCTTGGATCGCACAGAATTGATCGATTTCAAGAAACACTCTTGCTGCCTGATCAATAGAGTGGAATACATAATGAAAATTATCTCAGATCTATTACTCTCTTGCTCTCTCCAACGTACCAAATATGTGTGTACGTGTGTGCGTGCAGGTCATCCGATCCGGAGAACTTCCCCGAATATTGAACAGGGTTGTAGAGATTGGAGGATCAGCTAAACATGTTCCCTCGACTTTGCGACACAGAAAAAGTGTCACCATAGTGCAGTCTTAAATTCCCAATTTACAGGCAAGAATTCCGCTTCGACGTGGAGAAGGGGACTCTGCCGAAGTGCCTCCCAATTTTTCTCTACTACTCAACGCCCGATATTCCATCCAAGTTATCCATGCTCAGTAAGACCTTTCTTAGAACAGCCTGGTTAGATGATGGTATTGGGACGGACGCCTTTGGACTGTCTAGAAGGTCTCTTTGCCTTGCTTGTGACATCCAAAGGAACAGGACTGACAGGGGAAAATACTCTGGAATACCATTCGTTTTCCAGTTCTGAGAGATTTCATACTTTCCAGATAATGGATTATACATCATTGAAATCCACATAAACAGGCCTTTGCAGGCCAGAGATTGCAGCGAGTCAGCCTCAGTCTATGCAATCATTTCGCTGACCAGTCCGGCCTCTTGACGGCGTTCGAGGGCTCCCCATTCATGCCTTCCTACTGATATGTTTTTTTTTTCATTATCATTATTGTTTTTATTGTTGCAGAGAAGCCACTTGAAACTGGCGCCATTATTGCCCGTTTGACATTGTTATGAATGAACATCATGAACGTCAAGATTTCGCGTGATCCGCGCCCCTGTCCCTCGTGGGCTGAGATTCCACACCATCAATCCTCGATCTGTCAGTGCTACGAGTTCGTTCTCCTTTTCAGTGAAACTGAGCTTAAAACAAACCGCTTCCAGACGAAGGACAATGGGCCGCAGCTCCACGACGTTGGAATTCCCATATCGCCACGTTTCCGGATAGAAATCACTCGTATTTTCATCGATGAGCTCATGAGGATCAAGAGCCCATACATAAATCATATTCCAATTCGCCACGGCAATTCGGGTCCCATTCTCTGTAGTTGCAATAATGCAGCCCAACGAGTTGGTCGGTTTTTGATATCCCCAAAGACGGGCGACGATAGTCCACGCATTCAGACGTCGTCCGCGTTCTCGATTTAGCACATGCCCGCAGTTTCTTGCCTGACAGTGCGCTTCGGATTTTAGCAGGCATGCCACCGTCCAATTTTCTTCAAGATGTGTCGCGGTCCCAAAACTGAGGTATCTCCAACGACACATTTCATGATTGTGCTCTGTACGGTATGTGTTATGCGTCCCAAAGAATGGGATGGCAACAGAGAGAGGAAGGGTCTGTGAATCTGAGAACTGCACCCAGCAATAATTAAGATGCGACGCTGATGCACCAGGCAGTTGTAGGGGATTCCCTGTCTGTATGTTCTGGTAGCATCTGTAGAGTGTCGAGCCTCGATAGTAGTAGAGCAACTGCGAGCCCCTGTCATTGAAAACAAGCCTTGTTACAGGCCCCAATTCCGAATAGGGTTCCCCCAGAGTCAGTCTACTCTGAATGTGACCTACACGCTTCGGCCAAAGGCCCCGCTCGTCCGCAACCGTAGCGGCTCTGTAGTTGAGATCTAAGTAATGTCAGTGCATTGCAACAGACAACAAACAGGTTTAACAGACAACTTAGTGACGTGGAACTGTCGTGGCAATCGGTCACAGCATCATAAAGAACCACTTCATAGCGGTGATGATCATGGACATGTTGCCAGGAGATCGCAAACTGGCTCCTGTTTGTGACAGCTAGAGCTAGGGGTTCGTAGTCATTGTGATCTGGAAAGGTGCAGACTGCCATAGAGTTGTCGGAATCGTCGAGAGAGTAATGGACGAGAATGATCTCACCGTCCAGGCGAGACTCCAGAGCGTGCTTGACAAAGGGATGCGATGTATCGGCATCTTCATCCGCTATCGTTGGGGTAAACTGCACGAGAACGGAGATGCCATTGTCCCCCGTAAAGGCCGTTTTGAGTATTTTGACGGTTCCGGGTTGTTCATAAGGAAACTTCAGTGATCGTTTTAGAGAAGTTGACCCATCGACACCCGTGTGAAAGAGGTGAACGAGCTCATCGTCTCTTAAGACCAAGGCAACGTTAGGAGAACAGCCATTGTCGGCTATTGAAGAGGCCCCCACGTCGATACTTCTCCCACTGAAATCGTATAATGTTCGATCAGCATAGAAATTGGCGCCATATAGCTGTTTTGCCGCGCGCCTTCGAAGCAGAAGGAACAGGTCCTTCGTCTCGCGCAGTTCAACTCCAGATTTCAGTCCGGGAGTCTGCTTTAAGTGATGTATGATAAGGTCCCGATAGGTGGAAGCAATATAGAACAGAGTACGGCAAGACAAAGCTGCGTGTAAATAGCTGGGTGTAGTGGTATATTGTAGAATGAGCTGGATAAGCTCTGTGGGAAGGTTTAGGAGCATCTTTTTACCTTCACCTAAAAGTCATGGAATGAAGGCTCAAACGTCCAGTTGGATGCAATTTGGAAAAGGGGATTAAATAGTTAGGCAGGGTTGTAGACACAGTAGGTGAACATGTATGCTCGAGGGAAAGCCGGGCAGAAACGACTACATTTTTTATTTATGTAGAGTTTGAAACCAGAATGAGCTTCAGACCCACTGCTGCTGCCTAGATAATTGCCCAGACCTTGTAGCTTTGCTGCGAAACACATGAGTCAAACAAGTGGTCAACAACGGTGTGAGCAAAGGCAGAAGGAACTAAGTTCAGGCAGAGCTCCTATTGAAACCCGGGGTAAGTCAATTAATTGGCTGGGCGTTTTGATCCTCCTCCACATAGGAAATCCGCTTGGTATCCACCTCGAACTAAATCCAGCTCCCAAGGAAAGCAGAAAAGAAACTTGCTGTCTCCAACTTAACCCAATAAATCGCTGGCTATTTCTGTATATAACACAGAGGAATGATGGGAGACATTTGTGCAAAACCATCGAGTGACAGGCGGATTCTAGTATCTCAAGGCTAATATTCAAAATATGGACTCGAAATCCCCAAAATGAAACGCTAACCATGCCATAAACGATGATCCATCAAGCCTTTCCAGAATAGAAAATGAATGTAATTTAATTGAAACCTCAACATGCCGGTAAACTCAGAATGCCAGGCTTCCTAACGCCATGCCCCCTTCCCCCGGTTGAGAACGCTTTACAAGACATGGGTATCTCCTAGTATCAGATTTCACGATCCTGAGAATCATATTCCATCGCCCAATTGTGAAACGACCCACTCCAAGATACTCTCGTAACAGAGCACAAACTGACTGAGATTCTGCACCATACTCGGTCGTTGTGTTCGAAAATCTTCAACAGTCTTAGCGACTAGGTCCACATTCTCATCATAAACCCAGTCGCCAGGGCTGCTCTTTTCCCCTGAGACAGACTTCGACTCTCCCACGCGTTGTCGCTTCAACATGTCCAAAACACTGTCCACTGTACAGAAAGTGCCTGTCCGGCCGCACCCTGCACTGCAATGAACAAGTACAGGTCTTTGGCCTGCAGGTTCGGCGTCTTGATTGCCAAAACTGCTGCTCATTCTCGTTATTTTGTCGCATTGTTCTACCAGTTTGAGAAGGTGAGTCGGCTGGGAAGTAGTTCCAAAGTCTGGCCAATGCGCGTACTGCAGTTGCGTTATCTCCCGGATGGGTTGGAAAGGAAAGGCAGAGTGTGAGAGGGCGAAATGTCGAACAAGAATGAAAGGAGCCTCGTCAGCGGCCTTGTAAAACCCTTCAGTGGGAGTCTCGTCTTCAGCGGTAGCCGATGGACTCTGCATGGATTGAGGATCTCTCAGTTGTGAGTGGCTATCGTCGGCCTTTGTCGCATCCATGGACACACGTTTTTCTGCAAGGATCTTAAGTTTGAAAGGCCCGTAATCTCCAGAATTCCAGTATGGGTGGCATTTGATTTGCCCTCTCTCGACTTCGGCAGTGAGGGCTACGATCACTCTGACATCTTGTTCCCAGACCACGCGCCAGAAATCCTGAAAGAATGATTAGAATAGCCCAAAAGTTCGTTGCATAGTCGACACTCACAATGAATGTGTCAGGGATAGGGGCCTGGGTGGCTATGTAACTCTTATTGGTGTATTCTGCTTTAAGATGATTTGCATTCACGTAATCACAGCCACCCAAGGGAACATCCTGAAGCCGTACTCTGGAATGATCGAAAGGATAGATGTCATTATACCTATTTTTGGATCCCTTTTCGATTCCGGCAACTCGAAACTTTTTTGGAGGATTCGACACCGTCTCATCATAGTTGACGTCGGGGGACAGGGCTTCTCGCATGCGTTCTAATTCCCTCTCCTCAATTCTCAGGAATATCTTCGAGACGGTATGTCCTTGATCTTTTGAGTCAGACGCAATACGCAGCCAGGACGGTAACAATTTTTTCTTGGATTCGGTCAAGTCCCCCGGAAGCTTTACTGGTATCTGACCAACACCGCCCAACAGATCCATATTCTGACGGATATTGCCAAAGAAAGGATGCGCTGCTGAAGAGTCCGGCAACGAGCAACCTCCAGCTATGAGCGCGACTGACGGCAGACTCAGACTCATGGATCGTGGCTGATTAGCTGGAGTTGCCTGCCTCACGCCTTGTTGCTGCTTTCGGATACGATCTGGAAAACGACTGGCGAAAGCGGCAAAACCGCCACGAAGGATCAATGCCTGCCCCTGCCAACCTTCTGTAGTGAATTTATTAAGGACATTGGTCAATAGCGCTGTGTCTCGTGGATGCTCTGTGTTTGAATCGTAAACGATGATGTGGGTACTCTGCTTCCAAGAAGCAAATTTCCGTTTCTCCGACTCGTCAACAAAAGTATCCATCAGCTTTTCGGTATTGAACGACGGGCGTTTCAGAAGGGTCGTTGGGATACAGAGGTTCAAGGATCCGGAGATATTTGCCTGGGCAAACTGAGGGTACGGTCTTACATCCAGCAGTAAGACCTGTTCGGAAACCGTCTGAAGCAATTCTGCACATTTTTCAGCAGATATAAAGCCGACGTGTCCATGATCCAGGGTAACGGGTAGAGTTTCCGCACGCCGAAGAGCTGGAGAAATTGACCCAGATGGTCTAGTGATGTGTAAAGGCAGAGACAGGCTGGGTTTCCGCCCAGCTGTTTCTGTAGAGTGCGGAGACCCAGAACTTGGATGTGATGAAGATAGATAACTGTCAGGCGAAAATGTCCTTGCAAGCCCCAGGGATAATGAAGGATTTGGAATCTGTTGAGAACTTGTCCCTCTCGCGAGCATTGAATCCTCTGCAACATGGGGACTGTTTTCGTCAACATCCATCTCGTTATCCCTGCCAGCCTGTGCTGATGACTCTGTTGGTATATTCGGCGTGCGTGGAGGGGTCGAGGAGTCGTTGTCATTATGCAATGCCGGATCTCCTGCTTCCCTACTTGGAGCTGGGTTCTGAGGGGAAATATCCGGGTTGTCTTCGGAACGCTCGTCTATGACCTGGGAATCAGATCGTTTTGGTTGGAGAAGCTGCTTCAACACAGAGTTTGGAGACAGGGCTTGATCACTTGGGCTTGGGACCGAGGAGTGTGTCTGTGAAAGAGCATCCCAATTTTTCTTCGTATAAGGGCCCTGATTTGAATCGGGGGGATTGCTGGAGTTGTCGACCACAATGCCAAAGTAGTTAGGGCTCGAGACGGGGACCGCAGATGTTGCATCGGAATAGCCAGGGTACAAGAACGGAGATGGAAAAGAACCGCTCAAGGACGATAGATGAGCTGGTAATCCGGCAGGTGTGTTTGAGACACTGACATGCTGATGTGGACAAATATCCGCACCCCAAGAGGGGGGCGACTGCTGAGAGGCCGCCGTGCCGCGCATGATAGGCTTCAAAACTTGGAATCCCGCGATGGCGTGGTCTATAATCGAGTTTTGGAACCAGATAGAAGTTGAGGAGAGCTATCCATTTTGAAACCAGTATCCAGCCTTGGAAGTTCACCAATTCTGGGATACCATTGAAGCAAATCTTGCCATGTCCCTTTTAAAGTGAATGAACAGTATGCGCCAGCCCCAATGTCAAAATTCCTAGCAACCAGAGCCTAGGAACCTATCCGCAGAATGTCCGAAGGACGCTGAGAGGCGAATTAGACCGTAGCAGAGATTGAATTCGAGCGAAAAGGGACACATACAAGAGAACGCGGAGTGCTGAGAGGGTATAGACATGCGGCCAATCAGCGGGGCCCCAACATTCTGAAATTGGTCAAATTTGGTTTTATCTGCCCAGTAATAATAAGAGTATAGAGAAGGAAGCACAGTGGAAGCTGGGAGGCAAAGAGCAAGGAGCGATAAAATTCGCAGTTGGGAACAAAGTCAGGAATGACGGCCAACTGTGTGGGCCAAACTCTGGAGGAGCAGGGTGGAGAGGACTGATATCACTGATCTACAAACAAGCGAAAAGATGCGTCGCGCTGCACCTAATCGAAGGTCATTCGTGGATGGGTGGAGGGTTCGACGGTTGAGACGGGGCCGGAGAAACGTTCTGCAATATGACGTTATCGGGAGCGTGGCATGGTGAGGGCGCACCAAAAAAGGCCGTTCTGGAACTCCAATAGACACCAATGACCCTGGTGGCAAGTGACTATAATTTGTCACTGGCTGTTACGCAGTCCAAAGCAGACTATTGCCTGCAAGATGCGGTCTACCATTACTGTGGATAGCTAACAGCTGCATACCTAATCCTGAGGGAGTCCTAGCAGAGTTGAAGAATAATAGCTTATACAGGAGTCTGAAGCGGCGTTTCAGTGGCAACTACTCCGTACTTCCATTCACAAAGCCAGCACAAAGAGCCAGAACCACCATCTGCTGGCTGATGAGGTTATTGATCCGCTTCTCTTGCCAAGTGCACACAGTCTTAGGATTGTCTGGAAGACTGCTCTATGGTAGGACTGCCTGAAGGTCAAGAAATTTCTTTTAAGCAAAATTATCATTTTGCAATCTCGGCAATGTGATAGCGCATGGAGTGGACGGTGCATCAAATAATTCAATCCAGAATCCACCCATCTTCTCCTGTCTCCCTGCAGCTTGCTAGAGATTAAAAAACAATAACAGAAGAGGATTTTTGGCAGCAAAGAAAGATAGATTGGTTAGAAAATGCAATAGATTACAATCAAAGATTAAAAAAGGGAAAAAAAGTGGTCTACGGGCGCCTAGCATACTTTCAGTTTTGTCGCAGGGTCTCAGGCCCAATAATGGAGGACGTTTGGCGCCCCATCAACCTGATATTAACCCTCTCAGATGCAGGACCGTTCCAGGTACAAACGAAACCAAGGAGCTCATTGCACTCTCATCTGAGCCATTACACTTAGTTTCTCGTGTTTCATTTAAGGCAGCTAATGACAACAAAAGGAGGAAAAGAAGAAAAAAAAAAGGAAATGCCATGCCCCTGTTAGAAATGCAATTCCCAAGACCTCAACTATAATGTTGCGTTCGAGTATGATACATTGCTTATCATGCTTGATCGCACAGAGAAACATATAGAATACCCTACCAGGGCCAGGTGTGCGGATGCCTGTTGCATTCTATCCCATATGTCTGATGCTGACCTCTTATGTCCACTTCCTTTGCCGGTCTGATGCAAAGACAAAAAAAAAAGAGAGAGAGAGAGAAAGCAAGAAAAAAAGAGAGGAGTTCAGTGGCACTCATTTTAATAATCCAGATGTCATCATAATCTCCCGTCTGGCTCTCCCTTAAATCGTTGGACTCGCTTTTGTTCCCAGTTATCAAGATCCTTGGCCATGAGTCTCTGGTAGAGTAGCATATGGGTCAGTGTCACATTTCACAAACTACTGTGTCGAAAGGAAAGCAGAAGGCGTACATAGTATTCGTCTTTCTCACTGCCAATCACATGTCTTCTTGGGTTCCTCTTTATCCCTTCTTCTCCGTCTTCGCCCTTGAGTCCTAGCTCCAAGGCCTCCTCTTGGGTCAGTTGTCTGACCTTTCGATCATACCGTTCGTATCTCAGGGCAGTGGCTGGAGTAAGAACAAAAGATCCCGCGACCATGACCATGATGAACGGCAGACCGAAAAGAAGGAAGGGGTGCTTTGGTAAATTGGCTCTGTAAAGGGCACCTAATCGTTCCCCCAGCGATGACGACGCTGTCGGGGTGCGGCGGAATGGCTTAGAAGGAAATACAGGCATGGTCCCCGCAAAAAGCCTCCTTTACTGAGGTTAGAGTATCTCTCAAAACCATCCAACCATTCGATTAAGATTATTTGAACCAAAGTAGTTCTCCGGCGTGTAAAAAGCATCATGGACCTGAATCTTCAAGCTACTCTGTATATCTGTGCAAAGTGGACCTACCAGAGATGGTCTCGGCAAATAGATAATCCGGAGAGATTAAACAAAGCATTTGTTGATTTGCATCGTTGACAACACTACATACATACATTTGAGGCAGCCACAACTCATAAAGGGCGATCCCCAAGTTTTAGACACTGAATCTTGGGTGATCTGCGCCTATATTTTTTTTCGTTGTTTTTCTTTTCGTGTCTCGTTCAGTCGCAGACATAGCGTTTGCTTAAGGTCTGCCCAGAAACTTTGCTGCAAAGACGAGTAGCTCTCTTGGTTATTTGAACAATCGAAGCCCCATGGCTCCCAGCGCATTCTCTGGCTCCCTATTTGGAGCAAGCAGCTCGGGACCATCTACAGGAACACAGCAGCCATCAGCCAGTATCTTCTCGCCGGGTAATGTAACCAGCGCGTTCGGAAACACAACGACAACAACCGGCCAGGCTGCACCCAGCTTCTCGATTCTAGGACAACAATCTCAACGGCAACAACAGCCACAGCAAAGCCAGATGCTTGGGCAAAACCAACAGCCGCCTTCGGGACAATCCATGTCAGCTTCTCAAACCACACAACCCGCCTTCTTTAACAGTTTGCTGGAGAGAGGGAAAAAACGACCATTCTCTGCGACTGCACAAGATGCCAATTTTGGAGAGTTGCCTAGTCTTCAATTGGGACTTGACGATATTCGTAGAAAAGCGAGAGAGCTTGGAGCTGGCGGCCCAAAGTCATCGCACCAAGCAGGCCGAGACAGCAAAGCGTGAGTACAAGTTTCTTTCACCAATTCGAATCTATGTATTGTATATGCTCATGGTCTTGTGCTCTGAAGTCATTACTTGCTCGCAGCATCGGGTATCTCTCCGGGACATGCTTTGCGTGACCTGAAGGCTCTAGATTCCCAGACAGCCGCCGCCAGTCCATTCAAGCAAACCGACGGTTTTGATCCGGATAACGAGAAGTTCATGAGAAACATCCAGCAGCGAGGACGGCAAGCGATGGTCGCTGAAAGTTTGGCTCGTGTCCATCGGGATTTTGATGCCTTCCTGGAGGAGAAGGTAAATCTCAACTGGGACGAGCAACGTCGGAGAATATTTCAACACTTCGGACTCTCTCCAAAAGAGGATGTGAGAGATGACAACGCGGCTTCGAGAGGTTCATTTGGTCGAACGTCAAAGCCAGCGAGACAATCAGGCGTTTTCACACCGCGAGAATTGGGCCCATCGGGTACTCGAAGTGTCTTTGGGCGATCTGCTCTTGAGAAGTCTGTCATTGGACTACCTGGAGATTCGCTAGCGAGGTCCCAGCTCTTTTTGGATCCGAACGAACGCAATGATGGCACCAGCACTCAGTCACCAGACAGCCGCTTTTTGCGGGAGAAGATGGGCTACTTTGCGGATAAAGTGCGGCGTTTGAATGGAGCCAGGCTTGAAGACAGGCCCTTCCCAATATTTCATGAATTCGCGGAGGTGGAAGAGCATGCTGGAGGCGATGTAGGTCTTCCAGTCCTTAATTTTGATTCTAGACTAAATGATTTGCAGGTTCCTCGCCAGCTTTCGGAGGCATATCGTGCACTGATCTCCATAACAGGAGAGGATCCGAGCATAACAAACTTTTCAGATCCTGGCGCTATTAAGGAACGCCAGTTCGCCGACGATTACTTGAATGAAGCCTCGAATTCAAAGGGGGCAACCGCTCTTAGGAGGAGGATAGTCGACGGTTCAAGGGTTTTCCTAGAGAAGCTTTTCTTCTCTGAAATTGAGGCCGCAATAGCAAAGAATCCCCGCGAAGCCCAGCTAGGGGGAATTCCCTCGACCATCAACAAAATCCGTGCTTACATCCGACTTCGAGCTGCGAGAAAGGATCTTGCTCCGGATGGGACGGAACTCCAAATAGTTGGTGGGGATTATTGCTGGATTCTGATCTTCTATCTCCTCCGCTGTGGGTTTGTAACCGAGGCTGCGGAATACGTGAGTCAAGACCCTGGTTTCCGATCGCTCGATCACAAATTCGTCACATACATGACCACCTACGCCCAAAATAGAAGGTTACCAAGGGACCTTCAACAGAAAATCAATGGGGAGTATCAGCAACGTTTGCGGAATGCGCCTGAGAACACAGTTGATCCCTATCGGATGGCTTGCTACAAAATCATCGGGCGCTGTGACCTCAGCCGCAGACGCTTGGATGGTGTCGGTCAAGGCGTGGAGGACTGGATGTGGTTACAGTTCGCCCTTGCTAGAGAAGATGACCGCGCTGAGGAAATTGCTGGAGAGGTTTTTGGCCTCGAAGATATTCAAACAGATATCACGGAAATAGGCCAACGAGTGTTCGCGAAGGGGCAAGAAGCACCTGGCGGCTATGGGACCTTCTTCCTGCTCCAAATCCTGGGTGGAATGTTTGAACAAGCAGTTTCGTATCTCGGTTCTTATGCCCCGGTGAGCGCTGTGCATTTTGCGATTGCTTTGGATTATTACGGACTATTGCGAGTGTCCGACTTCTACACAGCAGGCGAAGAAATCTGTGAGTTCACTAATGGTTACACTGCCATATAATAATGTTTTGCTAATGGCTCTTCGAAAACAGTGTCTTTCACTACCAAGCAGTTCCCTCAGATCAACTTCTGCTATCTCATCACGCAATACACGCGTGAATTCCGCACTGGCAATGTTGAAGCGGCCATCGATTATTTTGCTCTCATCTGTCTCAATGCCGATCTTCCAGGTGCTCTCGGTAAATTGCAGGCTTCGGTTTGCCATGAGGCATTACGAGAGTTTATATTGGAGACCAGGGATTTTGCTAAGCTTCTCGGCGACATTCGTGCGGACGGAATGAGGATCAAGGGAGCAATCGAGCAGCGTCTCAAGCTGATTAAGTTGGTTGACCAGGAGGAATTTTTGAGGACCATCACAGTGCAGGCGGCTGCTGTTGCGGATGACAAGGGACTAACTGCCGATGCGGTTCTTTTATATCATCTGGCCGAAGATTACGACCATGTCATCGAGATCATCAACCGAGCACTCTCGGATGCGGTGGCTGTGGAGCTCGGCCATTCAGCATTGAAATTGCAGCCCCTGCGACCAAGAGTGGATCAAAGGCAAGACAATGGTCAGCAATCTGAACCGGGAAGCAGCCTCAGCCTGATAACGGTGGATGACCCGGTCGTCTTGGCGAAGAATATGATCAGTCTGTACAACAGCAATGCACTGTACTACCAAAAGATCCGGCAGGTTAATCGTGATGCCTGCGGCATGCTGCTCCGGATCATGGAAGCAAAGGGTGAAGTTGAAGCTGGGAATTGGGCTCCAGCTCTTGACGTAAGTCATCTCCTTCGCCAGATCCAACGCCACGCCTTCCCCGTTCATCAATTCGATTGATTCCTTTTTACTAACAACGCTTGTCTCAGGCCATCAACGAGCTACAAATCCTGCCTCTACGCGCCAGGGGCTCTGTTCCCTACATTCGGAGCGCCGCACAGGCGTTCTCGTCCTTCCCCAGCGTCATTTCACGGAATATTGGTCACTTAATCATCTGGAGCATCACCTGCATCGGCCGTGAGCGAGAGAGACTCAATTCCGGAGCGTACGAAAACGAGATTCGGCAAAGTTTGGCAGATGAATTGCTTGTAATGGCCAGGGATCTTATGATATTTGCAGGGATGATCAAGTACAAACTGCCGCCAAGAGTCTATGAGACCTTGGCTCGTGCTGGAGCTGACGTTGGGGCATTTTAATTGAATTTTCTGTATTCATTTCTATCACCGAGCATGAAGGTGTATCAGTAAAGGGCAGCCCAAGAAAATGGACATGATAAGACTTTCTTTTCCTACAGCACTCCTGAGGCAATTAATAGTTGCCAATCTGCGTAGATGATAGGTAGTGAGTGGATACACATAGAGTGACCCGCTAAGACAATCCTGGCTAGCCCCACGCATCGGCAGAGCTTCTCATAGTCGAATGCAAGCAGCAAGCAACATTTCAAACCGCAGATCAAATCAGCAACGAACTTCAATAATCCTGTTCGGCGTGGGTCTTTCTTTTCCGGAAAAAAAAGACTATTTGTGGCTTTTGTTCGACGGTCGATTAATCCTCGTACTACCATGTCAAGCTGATCTTCTGAAGGCTTGCGGCACTCCTCCGCAAGAACAGCTACATGTCTAGCTAATTTGGACTTTCTGGCGCACCTCTCGACATGGAAACTGATCTACCCAATGTGGACTCGGCACCGGAGTCGGAGTCCGCAACATCGAATGCAACGCACGACCCTATCCGAGATGGAGCTTCGGTTCAGCTAGAAGGCGAGCTGGCAAACGCATCAGAGGCCAGCGTTGAGACGGACAAGGGAGAAGACATCACAACACAGCAGCATTCACCATCGGAACATGAGACGCAAGCCTCGGTCAATATAGTCGCTCAGCGCACGCTCACGTCTCAAAACCATCCCAGTAATGAGTCGGAAGAAGGAACACAAAGTGATACTGCCCGGGAGCCAGAGGACTCCGCCGCGCAGGACGGACGTGATCTGGCTGGTCGAAGGGAACCGGCAAACTACAGTCTTCTCGACAATCCTCCAAATATTGCTAAGATTAGACAAGTAATGTTCGAGTGTAAAGAGCCGATCGAGATAAGTACTGAGGAGTTTGAGAGATACTGGCCGTTCATCGATAATGTCTGGGTGAAGCAGAGGTCAAATTCAAGCCAAGAGGGGCATTGCACCACAGACTATTACATGTGCCGTCTTCGGCGTCCGACCTACCGTTCACAACAAAATCGACCGTTGCCAGAAGGCAAGAAGCACAGGAAAAAGAGCGTCAGAGAAGGGGGGACCTGCAACTTCCAGATCAAAGTTGTTCGTTTCGAGGGTGCATACTCTACAGTAACGATCTCGAGGACACCAGGGAGCAGCAGAACACACTCTCATGATCTCGATTATATCGACAAAGTGAAGAGGAATTCCGGCCTGATGGAATTTGCGCGCCGAGAGGCTGCGAAGGGCTACCTCCCTTCTTCTATTTTCACCAAGTTCAAAGAGGAACCAGAGAAGCTAATCGAGGCCGGAGGCAAATTCTTGACTGTTACAGACGTCCGTAATGTCTCTTCTAAATGGCGAATCCAGAATCCGGAAGTCAAGTTAATACCTCATGAGGGTTACGAATATCAGCAAGGACATGGAATTGTCAAAATCAAGAAAACAGACGATGACACCAGGCCTATAAATACATCTAATTCCACTGTGAAACCGCCCCTTCCACCAGACACCTTACCGTTCCCCCAATTCTCACTGGAGTTCTTAGAACCCTATCTCCCACGCCACGAGGAAAAGCGCACTTTTCCTCATGTCACACTGTCATATGCATCATCAATGGACTCTAAGATATCACTGCTGCCCGGGATGCAGACTGTCCTATCAGGACCAGAAGCGAAACTGATGACTCACTATTTACGCTCGCGTCATGATGCCATTTTGATTGGGGTTGGAACTGTTCTTGCCGATAATCCTGGGCTGAACTGCAGGCTCGAAGGTGCTGGCGGGTTTGGTGGTCTTGGGAGGATGTGGCAGCCCAGACCGGTGGTTGTCGATCCTATGGGCAGGTGGAATGTCCACCCAGAGTGTAGAATGCTCCGAGCGGCTGTGGAAGGCAAAGGCAAAGCTCCATGGATCGTGATCTCGCCAGGCGCGCAGATTCATCCTGAAAGGTTGCTGATGTTGAAGGGTTATGGGGGTGACTACTTGCGGATTGTGGAATATAACCAGAGCTGGCGGCTGCGTTGGGAGGCTATCTTTCGTGCACTGGCAGCTGAGGGGATACAAAGCGTAATGATTGAGGGTGGCGGGACGGTGTTGAGTGAGTTGCTGAACCCTGAGTACGCCGATTTTATTGATTCCATCATTGTCACTGTTGCTCCTACCTATCTTGGACGGGGAGGTGTCAATGTAAGTCCGGATTCAAAGCGGGACGAGGACGGAAAACCCAAAGCGGCGCTCAGTCCCAGAGATGTTACTTGGACGCCTATGGGACAGAATGTGATCATGTGCGGTAAAATACGGGTTCCTCCACCGTCGTCGTCAGATCAACAAACTCTGTCTGGCCTTGAAGCGGCCGCTAGAGGGTCATAATGAAATGTAAAATAACAAATATAAATGTGCTTTAATTTCATTTATGCCATCAATATTTGAGCGGTTGAGTTTGTAATGGCTTAAGTTAACCTTTCTCGAGATATTCTGGAGCCAGAAAATAACGCCTATACTTTAAGATCTATTTTATGAAGGGCGAGCAGTCAGCGGGCAAAAGCTCCTTCCTTGAAGCACTGACAGAGATTCCTTTCCCGCGAAATCTGATATGGTGGCAAAGGGAACAAAGCTGATGGGCATAGAAAAGACAGTTGATGGCACAAGTCCTTCTCGTGCGTTTGCCAAAGACACTCTCAGTGTTGAAATTGAGGGCCCCAAACGACCGCAGCTTACACTGATTGACCTGCCAGGAATCATCCAGTCGGCGACAAAAGACGCTTCCGAGGCAGATGTTGACCTTGTTTATGAGATTACCAAATCTTACATCTCCCAGCCTCACACAATCTGCCTGGCTGTTGTCTCTGCGACCACTGACTACGCAAATCAACCCATCCTCAACATGGTCCGGAAATTCGATCCCAACCATGGACTTGGAATTTGACGGAGCATGGGAAGAAGATCTGCCCCTATTTTCCTCAGCTTTGAAGGCCTTAAAGAGCTATACATTTATGTGACTTGTTGCGAGGATACCTAACCAGACATATCAGTTGGACTTCTCCACCATCTGGACTCACTAAAGCGCTTGGCGTTTCATGAAAGACAGTCACTATCACTTGAGGATGAAGGTGACTTTGACGTCAATTACGGCGACGAGGATGACTATCATTACGAACTGAACCTAGAAGACCTGGGTGACCAGGACCGAGGTCCAGCTTGGGATGCCAACTTTCGACGATTGTTACATGAAGGACAGCTAGAGTGTGGGACTCTGTGAAAGGCTGGAGGTTCTGGTAGGTCAAATAGATCCAATTCTATCTGGCAGAAGCTGAATACCTCCAATGTAGAAGATTCGCCTGCAAATGCGTTTGTCAATCAGAGATTAAAATTGCTGCACATTCGAGCTGGCGAGGGATCAATTGATTTCTAACAAGAGAAGATCATTAGATCCCAACGTCTTTGTATGTTCTCCACACAAGAAAATTGGGTCAATTCAGACTCACAGAGAACAGATCCAGAAAAGTTTGCGAGATTTGGAGTCCCTATTGTACCCGTAGCTACTGAAGCCGAGATCCTTGCCTTTGCCGAATGGGCCTTCGGGCCGCAAGGCCTTCCTGGTCTTCTTATTCTAGCAAATGGAAACTTCACCGATAATGCAGTCAGCTACAAGTTTGTTTGTGGAGAAAGCTCTCCGCCAGAAGTTAACCCGTTGTCAGAGAGCCACGTAATATCAAAACCGTCGTTCCGGAGAATGTCGAGAGAGGATGAATATATGTGGAGCTTCGTGCCGGTGGCGACTCATTTTTAACTGAGTGTAAAGATTATCCCGATGGATTCTGAACGACTGGAAGGCTGAAGTTCAGGAGTCCGATGATAGGAACATAAAAGGTGACAAAATGTTGCAGTTGACTATGAATTGAAAATGACGGTGGGCACTATTTCTATGCATAATTCTACATGTATATATGTATATCTCTCATGGAGCAGTGTGGACTGAAGGTATGTACTGTAGGCAGTATACATCACCCAGCTGCGCACAGGGAAGATAGAGGGCTAGCGGACTTCTTGCAAGGATCGGGGTCTTGGAAGTAACAAGCACAGCGTGCAGCTCCGGGCACGAGCATGGGACCCCTCACATTACTATCTTCTGCCCTCGGTACCGGAATGCGAGGGATGAGCTCCAAGTAGACGGCCGCCTGGACTTCCGTGTGCTACTCACGACGGCAGAGGGATTTAGGAAGGTCACAAGGTGGTGGCTATGGAGAAGGAATTCGGGACAATTTCTGGCTCGCGGATGAGCTGATAGGATGACAGAGCTGGGGATGTCGTCAACCCAGCTGTAGGTAGCGGAGATGCCGAGAAGATATTCTTTGACTCAACATGTACGAGGGAAATCTAGTCTAGATGGACTGGGTGGCCCAAGGGCCGAACAGAGTAATAGATAATAATAATCATGTATGATGCTGCAGAGACTGTGCCAGTTGGCGATACACCCCCTGGCTGCACATTCCGCATACTAAACCGTCTTCCATCTCAGTCTCCTAGAATAATATTCCCAATGGCATTTCTCTTTCAGGAGATTCTTCGCAGGATCCTTCTTCTAGGAAGATCTTCCTAGGACCCAATGGCACTGGATGACATGCCAACTCTTAATTCGCTAAAACAGTAGGGCCTGCCACATGGTTGTTCTTATGATCCAACACTAGCAGCTGGGAATAATCGTTTTCAAAGACAGCGCACCACAGTTTCGGTTCTAAATGCCCTGTGATGATATGAGTGACATTACAGGAAGCAAGGATGTAAAGTTGCATAGAGCAAGACTACATACCACTGGCTGGCAGAGAGGTCGCACAGTCGATTATTATCCAATCCTCAAGCATACCAGATTTAATCCATGAATAATATTGACCACCCTCCCGAAATTGATTGCAATGTTCAGTAACTCGGTCATGGTCCCTGAGTAACTCAATTCCCCACCTCTTTTGTGGAATATAGAAGTCGACTCGGCCATCGCCTTTCCTGGACCATTCACTGGAGATTGGCACACCTCGACCTACTACAGTGTTGAATGCCCTGTAAAACTCATCCTAATACTGGGCCTCTAAGGGTCGGAGTTTTCCTGCAGTCGATAATTTGCCTTCTGTGCAATGCCTAAGGTTCTTTGAGGAGAAGTGCTGGAGGACCTTCTTACACAAGCTTTGAATCGTAGGGAATGCCTCATCCGGGAACTTGGTTGGCATATTACCAATAAGGTACTCAATATACCTAGAATATGTCAGAATAGAATAGTAAAAGCCACATTTTAGAGAACATTACTTTTTATATAAGCATGATGGTAGAACACCAATACTATGCTGCTGTTTAATGCCCTCCCTCATAAGTACCCTGTGGATCCAGCCATTTTCATAACAGTGCCTAATGCCGTCAACTGACTGGTCAAATAGAATATATCCGCACTCTGCTCAGGATGTTTGCAGCTTCAATTGTAAGTCTTTGTCTGTAAGGAAAAGATCATGTAACAGCAGTTGTCTCAAGGCCCTTAAATACTTTGCTATTATCTGCCATGGCTTGAATCACATAATCCTCTGTTATTATAGGAGTAACTCCATGTTTCACCTCAGAGCAGCACACCTAGAAAATACGTTAGTTATACTAAACCGGAGTAAGTCAATTTGCATATTAAGCCTTCCTCCTTTCTCTCCAGCTTAGGGGGAGTCCAGGATGCCAGTAATAGTGCTTGCCATCCCATACTCAAGACACAAGAGGAGGGTGGAGCTCAGGTAACCAGCAAGATGCAAGTGTCCCATAGAACATGTTCGTAGGAAGAAGGTTACATACCTCGAAAAGATAAAATATTATTGACGTTACAGCCCCAGGATGACTATTTGTAAGATGAAAATATAGTTCTGAGCATCTCTATCAATAGTGTACTTTTTAACAAGTGTTTCAGAACATAATTTTGTCACAACCATTTCGAACTCGTCTTTGGTATAGAATAGACCTATTGGTGGTAAACCTTCCTCGGCTGATGGAGTTAATGAGATGCATTATTTGGAACCAAACTGCACTGGCATTGATGTGTTATATGGCAGGCCTGCTGATGGACTGCCATACGAGGAGAAAAGACATAGTTTTATATGATAGTCGATCCGACACTGGACGCTTTTGACAATGTAGTTCCAGAATGCAGTGTCTCCATATGTCCCTTGTGCTTTATCCAGGATGATCACATTGCCATTGGCAAAGATATCTTGTTTCTTTTTTACCTTTAGGTACCTGCGTCTAAGGATCTGAGCAAAATTCACCCAAGGATCCTCGTCATCAAGGTCACTAAGGTTTTGTTCCCACATCCCAAGCCAAAATACTGTCCTTCCATGCCAGCAATAATAGTCCCTCAAAAGAAGTGAGAGTACTGACTTTCCACTTACTGGTGTTCCGCGTATGTGAACGATACTTTGTGAATCCACAATTTCTGCAAGTTTTGACACTGTTTCATCTCAAGTGCATACGTTTCGGCGTTCGTCAAGTTCTGGCGAACCCGACACCTATGACCATGACATAATGGTTTAAGATGTGGGACCTTACCTCGAGTAGCAGTAGATTGTTGTTCTTGTGGTCGTATAATAACGATATCAATATCTGGATCATGGGATTGAGGGAAGTCGTATGAAATCCATCGGCGAGGATGTAGATGTACAAGATTTTCCTTCATAAAATCGTCTTTGACTGCGCTGTTCGGGCTGTAGAGATCGAGATCCCAGTGAGAAATGTGCTCTGTCTTGCACTTCCCGTCCATTTCCCAGATCTTCTTTCTGACATCGTCAATGGTGTCAACGTCGAAGTTACAACTTATGGAGAACACTCTATCAATATTGTCGGAGAAAGCACACCACAACCTGCGCTGAGATGGTTGAGCCATTGTTGGAGAGGTTGGGTTTCGGCGAAAAACCCAGGAGAAAAGATTTCCTGCCATCATGAAGTATAAGGAGCACTGTTGTTATGCCACAAACGAGGAAGGTTCAGGTTGCTGCTTTGTTGTTGCGATAGAACGAAGGAAGGCACCTTCTGTAAGATCACATGACGGGATCAATGTCAATGGGTGACGTCACGTAAACCTGCCAAAGCTATCAGTCTGGATCGTTGGATTGAGGGAAGTCAGATGAAATCCAGATATCATGCATTTCCGGCTCGTCCTTAGCCCTAGGTGACCCTGAAAAATGCTTCCACCTACCTCTGTGCTCCGTTCCTGTCGCGGAGTCGTCAAATACAGTAGAACCGCGCCAAGACGATTCGAGGTTAGACGATAACTCCAGTTGACTGATACTTTTCTGAGCACCGATTAATTTCCCATACAAATTTTCAAAAACATCGGCCCCCGATATATCTTTAGAATTTCATACCAATATCGTCTTAAGGAAGGAATTTTCTTACTGATGTGAGCAATTTTCTCAGGTAATTTAGATGAAGTAAGTATCAAAGCCTCAATTATGCGATACTTGGACTACCCCTACAGGCCGTCATAAGTCATGATTTTGATTATTAAGCACTTCATTAGACCGATTAATACCTACATATATATGCACTTAACTGAACAGCATCTCAATCACAGTCAGTCAGAGCAAGAATAAAAAGGCATCATAGCTGTTTTGAGTCCATTACCTAGCAACACTTGAGTACTTCTCCGAACCAGTGTAAGGGTGTTCAACATTAGGATCGAGAAGGAAGTAGTGGAAGGATACTAGGTACTATAATGATTGAAATGGACGAGTGATCGGATTGAAGCATTCAGGAAGTACTGTACATGAGCAAGGAAACGAAGTACATAGCAATGACAATGTAGCTGGCTAGCTACATGGGAAACTGCCAAAACGCTTGCCTTGAGGACACAGGATATAGAGAATATTAGCTGCTGGTTAACCTAGCGACGACAAGCACTAAAAAAAAGGTCGTTAACGGTTGTTCGATGGTACATGAGAGAAAAGATTCATTCAGACAAAAAGAAAAGAAAATATAGCACACGCATAGCTAGCTTCGTGTTGTCCCTTTCCTACACTCGGAATCCGTATGCAAAAATGAATGGCGAAGTGAATGAATGTTGGGAACGAGGACTCAGGTCAGATATCAAAGGAGTGTGTTTTGTCCCACATTCCAAATTCTCTCTAGGAGCCAGGATAAGCTACCCCACTGCTACTCCTTCCTATGGTATAGAACCTTTCGGGACGACCAAGAGCCAACGTGTCAAAGCGGTCCACACCCATGGTTTCCATGTTGTTGTAGCTGGATAGATAGAAACCTATCACAACGACAAGATACGTGAGGACAAGGATCGAGCCCTTGAAGTAATTGCTCTTGCCCTCGCCGTATACGTACGAGAGGAGAAACACGCAGAGGATAACGGTGATCATGTCCCACTGGGGAAATATGAGGCTAGAGAAACCAGGTTAGCAAAATGATATGCATGACAAGGGAGGCTACTTACGTAAATGAATGGCTGAGAAGTTCGGAAGGTTCAATAAATCGGGCATGGACAGCGCTATACAAAACCAGAGCTGGAATCTGCAGAAGACAAACCTGCAAAGCGTAGGCAGAACCGATCTCCATAGAAAGTGCGATATTTCCGTTCATGGCAAAGGAAATAGCATTCTATCACAACAGCATGTTAGATTCGCGGATCCCCAACTTTTTGATACGACCGCAACGGACAAGCTTACCAGAAATTCGGTAGTGTTTGGAACCAAGGCAAATAAGGTGATGCCTAGGAATTTCTCGTCAATATCAACGTTATCCAACACAACATCAACAGTATTAACGAGCATTTCTGCTATGACCGCGTATAAAAGTGTCGCCACAAGAAGGATGATTGAACTTTTGGCCTTGCTCCAGTTCGGGGCATCGTGGCCACCACTGGCATGATGACTGCTATCAAATGCCGGTCCAGCATCCTCGTGATCCTCCGCAACAGGGCCTGCTCGCGCACCATGGGTCCTCTGGTGCTGGCGTCCCGTTGCCTGCGGATTGGCGGAAGCTTTGCGGTGTGATTGTGCGGCATCGCGAGCCGCAACCGCTGCAGCGGTCGCGGCAACTTCAGCCACTTGCCGCGCCAGACTTTCATTATCTTCATCTGTCAGTCCACGTAGATTTAGACCGGGGTGGTCGTCACTGCTATTCTGTCTTGGAGGAACAACATGGGGCGTCACGCTGTCAGGTACCGAACTTTCCTCGATCTGTTCCCAGCCGCTATCAGACAGGCCAACCTGTTTCAAAGAATGTCCTAGGATCCTCTTGTACAATTGCGAGTCCCGAATCGAATTTCGCTGGCTTTGCATGTCCGCACCTGTTGCGTGTGGTCCATTGGCAGAGTTTAATTGCCTTATGTCGTGCAAGGACTCGTTCGTAATGTGTGCCGCTTTCTTCTCATCCGCCTCTGTTGCCCAGATAACGGCTGCATGAGTTCGGAGCGTGAACCAAAGACCGATCACGTATGACAGAAAGAGAAACACCGCTGCAAACCAGGAGTACGGTTGCACAGCTTTGAGGAAGAACTCGTCATTTACGGCTGGGACTTGAGAGAAGTAACAACGACGGCAATCCCGATCGCCAGGATTTGAATGATGGACACATGACCGACAATTCAGCTCATGCTGTGATTCGTTAGCTATGAGGTGACTTCAGGGGGTTCGCCGACTGGGTAAGGACTTACGCTGCCGTAGATCTGATAAAATAGAGTGGGTCCAAATGCGGCGATGACTGCAAATAACAACATTGTCGAGGTGACACCTGCAGACTTAACGTTGAATCTCTGCGTCTTGCGCTTAATCGCACCAAAGCACATGGACAATCCCGGAAGAAACAGGATACCGGCGAAGATGCTCCCGATCAAGCTTCCTTCAACCAGTTGAGCTTTACCCTCACTGAGAGCAACACAATACAGATAGACTTCTACAATAGTCGAGAAGAACGCATTGACTGCGGCGCCAAGGCCCATGGAAGACTGCGCAGAGATCGAAGCCACTGCTTGGCCAATAAAGTATGCCAATGGAATGATAGAGAAAAGCGCAAGAGTGAAAATCAAGCCTGGATGGGTCAGCCAAGATTTAATCCCAAGAGTCACATCCAAGACCCAATAATCGAAAATGGCAAACGCCACGACGCCCAGGAGGTTGATGAAGAATATATTGGTCCCATCAATGGTGTATTTCCAATACCGCAGGCCGGCCGCACGATAGGTGCAGAGGAGAATAGACGAAGACGAACTGGATGGTAAGCGGGAGTATGTCGTATCCGAGTGAAAGGAGAGAGCAAGAGGATGACGGCGTAGATGATCGACAAGGATGTTCATCACGCGGCCCATGGGGATCCAGAACACCAGCATCCAGCAAACTAGTGATACAAGAAGCATGAGCGGGCCGATGAGGAAGTAGAAAAAGGTAAAGAATACAACCCGGCCCAGGCTCCATTCACCCCGACCAAATAATCGCCGCTTGGATCTAGACAGATTGCTTCCACGACATTGACCTCTCCCAGTCCGTCCAAGAAGACTGTCATGCTCACTGGCCGCCGAGTCAATGCTGTTCCTTCGTCGGCCAATGAGCGACCGGTTGTTGAGCGGCCCAAAGAAGAGCCGGCCATGTTCGAGATCACCGCTTTGCCATTGTTCATACTCGCTGATACTTCGACCCTCGCCCTCGTCCTCCTCAGCATAGTGTTCGTCGGTCTCTAATCGGACAAAGGAACCGAATGGGTACAGCAAATAGCGGGACAGGCCGAAGAATACCCTTCCATAATCCACCGCGTTTGGGGAAAACGCGCAAAGGAAACAGGCAACGGCACCTATCAATGCGGCGACCGCTAGCCACCATCCGAAAAACAAAGTCCACATCAGATTGACCACGAATAATACATTGCTCACACGTCCACCGGGGGATGAATGAATGTCCCCCTCCGCAGTTTTCTCTACTGACCGGTTCTTTTTGTACAGAGCAGGTTTCCAGATCCTGATACCAAAAGGATGTGTTTCGTTGATTGCTTCCTGGCGATCCTTTAGTGTAAAGCTCTCCGCGTCACTCACATGGCCATTTTCTTCGTTCTCTTCTTCATCCCGGTCTTGGAAAGAGGGCTCTCCGAACGTCTCCGAATCAGGTTCCGTAAGCCTCGATTCGTCATCTCCATCATTCCTCGAACTCATTCGCGATAGCGTGGGCATCTGAGCGTTGGCCCTCCGTCTTAAAGTGGAGCTTTTCCTCCTCAATGGGTGGATTCTTGGAGAATATTCGGGGTTTGCTGCCTGATGCAGGGCATTATCCTGCTCAACTTCTTCGGCATCGTCATCTACCGAGAACTCCTGGCCCCGGTGAGGTGTCGGACGCTTAGATGACATCCGCCGCATTACGGGGGGCTTCCTTGCTTTGTCGGTCTGCGGTGCTAAAGAAGGTGACCGGGGAGTCTGGGCGCGACCGAGGTAGGATCGGTGGGTGGAATCATCATCGGGGTATACTTGCGCAGAGCTTTGTTCGTAGGAGGTAATGGTCCCTGGAAAACATTAGGATGTTGTGTAAGCAGATAATCATCAAACGCACGAGGCAGCACGGCGAAGAACATGAGAAGGTTCTACTATACCATAATTAATATTGCCCTTGGGTTGCCGACTCAACTTTGTATGACGCACTGTTTCTGGGGGATACTGTTCATCGTCCGTTCGGACAATAGAAACAAAATTAGATGTCTGACGCTGCTCTGTAAATGAACCCCGAGATTCAGAAGAGTCAAATTCGCCAGATTTATCGGCCATTGCTCTTTCTTCGTCCTGTGAGCTCTCCAAGTTGCTTCTTGAGTAGATCCCAGCTGAAACTGACCAGCCAGTAGAGGGAGGCGAAAGGAAAGCCGGATAACTTTGAAAGAATACGGGCGAGGTCGTCTACTGTCAACGATAGTCACGTCGATTCTTGTTGAACATATTGCAGGGATGCGATCCTGTAAAACCCCGCAGCTCCAAAGACGGGGTTCTCAGCGCGTGCAGAATGTCAGAAGTTCAGCCAGCAGCGTAGCTTCTGTGCATCGCTCACGCGATAGATCAGGTGGGAGCTGATCTCCGCAGTCACCTGCAGCTCTGAGAGACCTGATCTCTGGGTAAAAGAGACACTGGGAAATTATGAGAGTCAAAAGACGATAGGAAGAGTAAACATCTGCCCAATCACCAGCTACATAGGCTCTGGTGGCTGGGTGTCGCAAGCGCCCCATGGTATGGGGAAGTTTCAAGATGTTTCTTGGCCCGTCGCACGTGATAAGTAGTTCATGCAGTATGCCAGTAATGTCAATGACTTATGTCATAGACTACACAGCCACAGATAATAGAGGAATACGGAGAGTATGAAGTAATTAGTAGTGGCTTGATAAGAAACAAGCCGCAGCCTGAGACAAGTAGTATGGCTGGTGTCCACCTTACCGCTTCAAAGCTCGGCATCGAAAGTGCTCGACCAAACATCGTCCCGACACGCCATCGTCATTTGCCTAACGCCCTAACAGCTTCGGGACCCTCCCCCCAGGGTCTTCTTATTTCTCCAACACCGTTTAAAACTGGCTCTTTGCTCCTCCAAAACAGTTCTTAAAGATATCGGTACCTTGTTGCAGCTCTCTCGTGAGCTGTTCCTTTTTTTTTGTCCCCATTCCGCCTGACATACGCCCGTCATGGCGCTCGACAACTACTACCGCAATAAGATTGAGAGCATGAAGCTCGAAATCATCAAGGGTCAGGCAGTTTTGAGACGATTAGAGGCCCAGCGCAATGACCTCAACTCGAGAGTACGCCTATTGAGGGAAGAACTTGGCTTGCTTCAGCAGCCTGGCTCCTATGTCGGCGAAGTGGTGAAGGTGATGGGCACCAAGAAGGTCCTCGTAAAAGTGCATCCCGAAGGCAAATACGGTGAGTAGTCCTGCTTCAAGGATAGTCTCATCGACTGAGTCTTTGCGGTGCTGTAGCTAACCTTTTCGATTTACCCAGTCGTGGACGTGGCTGACGGTGTCGATGTTTCCAAACTGACGGTTGGCAAACGGGTAGCGCTTCTATCTGACTCCTACAAGCTTGAAAAGATATTGCCTTCGTCTGTCGATCCACTCGTCTCTCTAATGATGGTGGAGAAGGTGCCTGATAGTACATACGACATGATCGGTGGTCTGGATCAACAGATCAAGGAAATCAAGGAGGTCATCGAGCTGGGCCTGAAACACCCGGAGCTGTTTGAGTCCCTCGGTATTGCGCAACCCAAAGGTGTATTACTTTACGGGCCCCCAGGTACAGGCAAGACGCTCCTGGCACGAGCTGTCGCCCATCACGCAGACTGCAAGTTCATCCGGGTTAGCGGATCGGAACTAGTTCAAAAATATATTGGTGAGGGAAGTAGGATGGTGCGGGAGCTGTTTGTCATGGCTCGCGAACATGCTCCCAGCATCATCTTCATGGATGAGATCGACAGTATCGGCTCGAGTCGAGTCGAAGGCAGTAGCGGAGGCGACTCAGAGGTGCAACGGACTATGTTGGAACTGCTTAACCAACTGGATGGATTCGAACCGACCAAGAACATCAAGGTCATCATGGCCACCAATCGACTCGACATCCTCGACCCGGCTCTATTACGACCAGGACGGATTGACCGAAAGATTGAATTCCCACCACCCTCGTAGGTTGACCCTTGTCTATTTTTTCACTACATCCTTTACTGGGTGACTTTTACTGACTACGCTCTCGTTCTGTCAGGGTGGAAGCACGGGCGGATATTTTGCGAATCCATTCGCGGTCTATGAACCTGACGCGCGGGATCAACCTGACCAAGATCGCCGAGAAGATGAACGGATGCTCCGGAGCTGAATTAAAGGGAGTTTGCACGGAGGCGGGCATGTACGCGCTGCGGGAGCGACGGGTTCATGTGACGCAGGAAGATTTCGATTTGGCGACGGCCAAGATCTTGAACAAGCATGACGACAAGGAGGTCAGTCTTGGCAAGGTCTGGAAGTAGACGTGTTTGTAGTCGGTTTACATTCTTGGAATCCTTCAAGAGGGGGGCCTTGGTTGTGATCGTCGATAACAGTCGATGTGCCGAGCTTTGGCTGAGGTTGCCAGTCATGACTATGAGGGAGTAATGTACTTGTATGATCATATCATCTGCCAATCATACTACCACAATAATGGATGCCTAGAAAACAATGTATCTGTGCTATCCAGGTTCTATTGGGGTTGCCAGGGGCCAAGAGAACAGATCAGCAGCCAAGAGACGATCTTGGGTATGGTATGGAATAGCAACTGAGGCTGTACGGAGTACAGTAGAGGACATCGGTAAAGTAAAGCGGCTGAAAGTCTAGACCGTTTGACTCCTTGCTGTTTCTCCAGGTCGAGGGTGTTAACTACTCGCTCATTCTCATTCCCAAACTAAATTTATCTTCTTTCGAAGAGTTCAATTAGTGATAAAACTATGTTCGTCAGAACGGACTCGGAGACTTATTGTTGTGTCGGTGCTCAGTGTTCAGTGCTGAAGAATGAACTGGCTCTTACCTATTCCTATTCTGGTCCATTGCTTGAGCGCCAACTCCAAGTCTGCGTAGGCGCTTCTGCGCTGTATGTAATAATACCTGTATGTATTACTCACCCCACAAAGCCAAGACTTAGGAACCTGGACGAATGGCGGAAGGTATAAAAGTCATGTCTGCTTGTAAATAATAAATGATACAAAATACTTTTCTTCTCACAAAGGCATCTGTACCCCGTATACCAGGACTATAAAATATGATTAGGCATCACTACATCCTACATGGGTAATTAGTGCTAGCACAATTCATGTAGCGGTTGTCAGAAGAGTCTATTCTGTATACAGTACTCCCGAGGCCTTGCCCGTGGTCACACAGCTGCACAGTTAGTCATGCTTGCAGTCCCACTTAAGTTTGGGATGACTTGCGCATGACCAGCGGAAGGAGCGACTCCGCCCAGGTCGAGGCCTGTCAGGACTCAGGATTCAAGACAGGTGGCAACTTTCCCCCGATCCTCGGAGGAGATGGATGGCTTTATTCTTATGGAGTTATCATTCTGATTACTCCGTACTGTTCAGTTTGCTCCAACCACGTAGCCCCTCCATGAACAAAGTGTCATGAATTAGGAGTATGAAAAGAGATCCTGACAAGCTCTGCCGCGCAACCCCGCGCTGCGTCGTTTCCATCACTTTATGATAGCTGCTTGTCATCTATTTTTCATGTCCTACCTTCACTGACCGCATTTCTCGCGACGAATAATTCCCCGTGCTGGGGGAAGTTCGATCTGGGCAGTTTGCAGCACGGAGTGCTCTGTACTCTGTAGTCTGTACTCCGTACAGTAAATTGTAATCAGGTAATCTACTCCCTATCCTTCGAGCAAATCTTTGCTGATCTGCATTGCAGACCGCTTTCTTGGTTAAGTTGCATCCGTGCACGGTGCACCCCAACCCTCCCACCTAACCAGGTCCTTCTTGCCATGCAAGTCTTTGGCGAGGTCCAGTGGTAATTCGCTAAATATGACTCCCTTGTTATACGCTGGCATATTTATTTCCACCGTCCAGCTTGCCTCTACCGCTTATCTCTCTTCCCTGCCCATCTCTTCTATTATTTTATTATTACCTGTTACGTCTCCCATTAGTTGATTAAGAACAATTTCTGGTATATCTATTATTAGCAACGGAGGACTTTTCTACTGGATAATTAATTACTCTGTACTCCGTACTCTACTCAGCAATTGAGTCATAATATTGTCTCTGCTGGGACTGTTCCCCGCTCTCACGTTTAAAAAAAATTCTTATTCTTATTATTAACTTACCACACGCCTGGGCCTTCGCCCTGATCACTTCTCCACTCGCACGTTGCCTGGCCCTTGATTCTGGAAGCTGGCGGGACCCCCGGACTTGCTCTTTTGGTCCTTCCGTCTCCAGCTGTGCTGTTGCCAAACTATTTTTGAATTCCGCCTATTTTTGTTCACCGTTTCCGATCGGCTGCCTTCCAGAACCCACGAACCCACCCAAGCGTCTAGCGATCTAGTCGCGGCTATCTTGTCTCCACCGTGGAGCTTATACTATCACACGCACTCTATATATTTTTTTCCCTCCCCTGTCCTTCGATATTTGCTTTTCCCTCTTGGAGATTCTCGATCTATCTACTATATATATCCATATATAAATGATTTTCTTCCCCAGTTTTTGATTATGTATTGCATTGCTGATCTTTCTACGATATCAGCATTTGTTTTCTCTGCCCGGGAGCAAGAGAAAGAAGTCACTCACTTCTAGCAGAGTTGTGTCATTCTGCTGTCGGGTTTATCTCCATCATGCCTGTCGTCGTCCAGTCCACAGTTGACCTTCTGGAGACTGAACTGGCGAAAGCCAGAACCACTCTTGAGGAGATCCAGCCAAATGCCGCCCCCGTGATGGCGCTCGGCGATGATATCACTGCTGGTGCCATGGCGGCATACAAGAAGAATCTTATCGGATATAACCATGACTTCTTTCATGGACACCGCCGTCTCACTCCGAAAGAGTTGGGTTTTGTAACGGTGCAGGAAGTCATCAGCACGAACGATGACGGTCCATTTTCTCCGCAAGAGGAGCAAATCGTATTGTCGGCCAAGCGTCCATCCTTGGTCGACGTCTTGTCCAACAACATCATCCTGGATCATATGGCCCCCCTTCTACCTATCTCTTCCCTCATGTCTCTCGCAGCAACATCGCGGACGATGCGCTCTATTATCCTGGAGACCCCTTACGTATTCCGGCGCCTCGACCTGACTACGTGTCGTGGCGCAATGGTACCCCAGATTGCGCCAATCGATGCTGGCGGCGAGATTTGGAGAAATGAACGGATGGACGAGTCACTGACTGAAGATGATTTCTACGCGGGCCCCCTGCGAGGAATTTTCTCCCAGTTAGAGCGAAGATCCATTCTTGAAAGTGTTCGGACTTTGGTTCTGGATGGCTTGTCGGTTCCGGCCGACTTGGTTGCCGATATCATACTCACTGATCGTTTCAATGTCAACATTCTGTCAATCCGCGAGTGTCTGCACATGAATGAGCGCAAACTCATGCAGGTCCTTCAGTACGCCGTTCGTCCAGGTCGCCCCAAGGGAACCCCGAAGGTGAAGGGTATTTACCACTTCACTCCCAAAAAACCAATCCACAACACGCCACGCAGCCGCCGTCCAGCTTCTCGCAGAGAATGGTGGAAATCCCAGCTTGGCAGCTCACAAGATGCATCCTATTCCAAGACTACCGCCAACCAGGATTCTGAATCGGCCTCTACCGCTTTAAGCAGGGACATGGACCCTAACGCACGGTTGGATCATCTGAACGAGTGGTATAGACCCTCCGGCAGGATTTTGCGGGACAACATCGAAGATGGCTGGGCACAAACTATTCAGAAGTGCGAAGGTATCATTGCGTTCGACGCGGTTCTATGCCGGGGTCCTCGGCATAATGTCGATCTATACTCGGCGAGTAATAAGAGTCAACCTCGGCCGGAAGCTGGACTACTCGGTCCCGCCATTGCAACGATTGCACTTGGGCCTCATGGCTGTGATGGTTGTCATACCTCTCCAGAAGGGCCAGCCATTTGGGGCAAGTCGCCAGATGAGCACTTTCCTCTCCTCTGTCCTCCCCCTCTATATTCTTCTAAGGTCGTTGATGCCAAGCGCCCTGTCTCGAACGGCGAGAACGGGGTTTTTATTGCTCGATGCGCGGAATGTTTGAAGAACCGATGGTGCCATCGGTGCAACAAATGGTTCTGTTTCAATTGCCTTCCCCATCCGGAGGAAGTCATGGCCCATCTCAGTCCGCACCAGACGGCTGTCAGGGCAATTCCTGGGAGCCGAAGTCGAGGCCAATCACCAGAACGCAAGGTATGTGCATCTATCGGGAGGACAATGTCTCTCGGGTGATGTTATTTCGCCCATCTGTAGCCCTATGCCGCTAACTAGACTCAATAGAAGCTGGGCCCCGGCGTCAGCAGGGATTGCTGGGAATGTGGGCCAACGGTAAGCTCCTACTTCTGAACACATTGACATATCATGTGATTAACAATGTCATTTTAGTGCGCAAGCTGCAAACTGGAGTGCCAGCGCAGCTGCGAAAGCTGCCCGGGTGAGTATTGTATTGAGCACAATGATGGCTGTTCCACAACAAGGGTAAGGCGACACTGGTCTTTTTTTTTGAAAAAAAAAAAGTCAATCCGCTAATGATATGCTGTCCAGTGTGATTGGTGTAATACCAGTTCACGCCGATTGGGAAGAGACCTATACTGAAAGTCTTGTCTCAAGAATATTGTCGCTACCCATACGGCCTCGGTAAATTTTTTCTAGCAAGGATGTCGGAGCCTCCCTCTTCTCTCATGGAATTAAGTGGGTAGCAAATCACCATCTCAAACTGCAGATTTGTGGGTATCTTTATATGGCGCTGATGTGGCGTTTGGGGACTGCGTGCTGTTATGGTGGCGTTTATGTTTATCTCTCAGCTCTTGTTTGCTATTTTTGGTTATACTATATTTCGGCGTTATACGCATTGACTCAGCATACAATTTGGATTTGTAAGAATCTTTGTCAAGTAACAGAAGAATGTGGTAGCCTATACCAGTGTCTTCATTTTTCTCTTCCATTTCCTGTGTGCGGACGTCTTCAAGTGCAGAATCATTAGATAAGATAAGGATGCGGAGCACCTTCCAGAATGCACCACGCGCATCATTTTTCCCCACTCGAGCTTCAAAAACCCACTCTTCTCGAACTTGATATCGAAGATGCGAACGTGATGCATCCTTCGGTCATTCGTTTCCCCTTCATGAAGACCATCTTCCGACCTAGCTGAGGATATTATAATGGCTACCGATGTGAATTCTAACTCGTTGACATGGTCCACGCAGCTAACCGTCACTCCACCCGTACGAACACCGAAGCTGCCAGGAGACAAGATTCTCCTGCCTCAGTCGGCTCTGGAACAACTTCTCACTGCTGCACCGGTAGTAGAGGAGGTTAGCTCCTCCCATGTAAATCACACATCCAGTTTTGATCCTTTCAATCCATACACTTTCGCCGCCGAAGCCCGAGCTCGAGCGGCGCTGACTTCCACCCGCCGCCAACCACAACTCCCCCACCCGCTCACCTTTCGCATCGTCAATCCACAGAACAGCCGGATTGTCTATGCTGGCATCCGGGAATTTTCGGCAAAGGACGGCGAAGTCAGTCTGAGCAGTTTTCTGCGACATGCTCTGGGCTTGGAAGATGGTGATTTCCTGCGGGGTACCGATGGCGGGGCAGGTGAGATGCCGCAAGATTTGTTTCCAACGGTAACAGTCCATGCGAAACAATTACCAAAGGGCACCTACGTCCGCCTGCGCCCGCTGGAAGCGGGCTACGATCCCGAGGACTGGAAGGCGCTCCTGGAACGCCATCTGCGAGATAACTTTACGACTTTGACGACTGGAGAGCTCCTTACAGTTGCCGGAGGTCGCCATGGAGACTTTCGATTCCTGGTGGACAAGGTGTTGCCAGAAGGGGATGCAATTTGCATTGTAGACACCGATCTGGAGGTCGACATTGAACCTTTGAATGAGGAACAAGCTCGGGAAACCCTAAAGAGACGGTTGGAAAAGGCCTCTCGTCCGCCTGGGACAACTGAAGGAAGCTCACTAGGTGGGCCTATTTCGCTGGGTCAAGAGATCATCGGTCAGGTTCGGAGAGGGGAATATGTGGACTATGAACTGCGCGAGTGGGATCGCGAAGCTGGTCTTGCTGTTGAACTTGAGGCCGCTGATGGTGCGGATCTCGATCTCTTGGTCAGTCCTTTTTCGTCGCGGCAAAGGGCCCGTCCAAGAGACGATGAGCATGTGTTTGGGGATCTGTCGACGAGGTCCCCCAAGCGGCTCAAAATACAGCCAACGAATATCGAGTTGGTGGATGCCGAGGCTTTATACATTTCAGTGCATGCATTTCCTGTGCCGGAGGACTCGAAGGGCGGTGACAGGGATGACCGGAAGGGGCCATTGCAGTACAACCTGCGGGTTACGAAGACCTATCTGGCCGATGAAAAGGAGAAAGATGAAGCCTCAATTTCTCACGACCCCGAAGAAGTTCAGTGCAAGAATTGTCACCAATGGGTCCCGAAAAGGACCTTGTTTCTGCATGAGAACTTTTGTTTTCGAAACAATGTCTTCTGCCCGAAATGCAAGAATGTGTTTCAAAAAACCTCTGCAGAATGGCAGAATCATTGGCATTGTCCAGATGACAATTCCTATGGAAATGATATCTTGAGCAAGGCAAAACATGACATTGTTAGCCACACATCTTATTCATGCGCCAACTGTTCGTTTGTGGCTCCGAATTTACCAGGTCTCGCCCACCATCGGACGACGACTTGTCCCGGGAAGCTCATTCTTTGTCAATTTTGTCACCTCGTCGTCCCACAGCAGGGCGATTCAGACCCGGACGTCACTGAACCCGAAGTATTATTGTCCGGCCTGACGCCTCACGAGCTCATCGATGGGGGTCGTACCACGGAGTGCCATCTGTGCAACAAGATCATCAGGCTTCGCGATATGAAGACTCATCTTCGCCATCACGATTTAGAGCGGCTGTCTCGACCGCCGCCTGCAATTTGTAAAAATGAGAATTGCGGCCGTACATTACTGGGCTCCTCCAATAAAGCAACCTACGACTCCCTTGGCCTGTGCGGCATTTGCTTCGGTCCTCTTTATGCGGACACTCATGACCCGGAAGGCAAAGCTCTTCGTCGGCGCATTGAGCGGCGGTATCTGTCGCAGATGTTGACTGGATGTGGGAAACCTTGGTGTCGCAACCGGTATTGCAAAACGGGGCAGCAGCAGCAGACGACATCACCAACATCGAACCTACCGTCCGGGTCCAAAGAGATTTTGGATATCGTCAAACCCTTGGTTGACGCCATTACCGTGAAGCCTGGGGTCGCCAACACCGCACCATTTTATTTCTGCACAGACGAAACGAGCCAGCAACGACGTATTCTCGCGGAAATGATTGCTGCCGAGGGAGTATATGATATTGAGTGGTGCATTGCGGCTGTCGAGGCTGCTGCGGGTGACTTGGACAAGGCAAGGGATTGGCTACAAGGGTGGGCGCCTAGAAAGGGCGAATCTAAAAACACAGGGATATAAATGGCCATTTGTTTGAAAATAGACATATATATTTCTTCACGTAGATGGATATCTGGTGCATAATACACTGTGTCTGCAACGGTGTCATCATGATGGAATGATATTGAATGATATTTGGCATGGGCTTGACATGATAGATGCGATGCCAGTGAAATTCTATGTATGTTTTTATGTAGAGCCCGTCCTCGCGGCTAGTGTACCACTGCCCCTCGACGAAAAAATGCCCATGATCCCAAAGACGACATAGAACAACGCCAACGGGTACGCGACCAGTCCCCTCATCCCGCGCATCCTTCCGACCGCACAGAACATGCCCGAACTGCTGTACGTGCACCACCCAACGGCGGCCGTCGTCAGGAGGTAGCCGAACATGGTATCCATGGGGATCAAGATCCCGACCAGACTCGTCAACACAAGCGGGAGGAAGCAATATCCCAGAACGCTAGCGGACCGAGGAAAAGTCAAGGTCGAGGAGAAGTGTCCCGCCGAGCTGCTTCCAGACGAAGTGGGCGGTTTGTGGTGCGGGTCGTAGTTGTTCGGATCGGCGGCGTTGGGGATAGGTGATGATGATGCTGGATCAAGAGTTGGGGACATCAGGCTGAGGATGAGATGGAGCGCCAGAGTGCCGAAGACGGCGACGCCGTAGATATACCCATAGAAGACCTTGCCCGAGAGCAGGAGGAAGGTGCCGTATAGGAGAATGTAGAGGATAGCGCCGTAGAGGTCACTGTCATCCATAAGATGCTGGTCAATCTGCGCGAAGGGGTTCAAAACCGTCAAGGTCTGGAAAAGTTCACCAACTCATAAATCAGCCTTGGTCTCGTCTCGACACACAAAACGTTGATCCACTGCCATCAAAACCGGGATACGGATACGGGGTATTCGAAACCAACCTTTGTCCTGATGTGCTCAAAGTTCACCCCCAATTCTTCTAGTAGCGGCGGCTCCCCTTCATATCCCTCCGTTCCAAATGCAGCCAACCATCCAGTCCTCAACCCACCCTGCTCTCCCATCCTCCCAGTTACGCCGGGACCAGCATTTCCAAACCCGCCATAGCCTCCTCCTCCTCCGGCAGGATATGCCTGCGCCTGGTTAGGAGAAACGCCGTAACCACCGTATGAAGCTTGCGACGGGGTCGTATGGCCCGACACGGAATATGAGGAAGGGTAGAACTGAAGATTCTGGGCAGAGGACTGGGCCCCGTAAGGTTGTTGTTGATAGTACTGGGCCATCGCGGCCTGGGGGTGTTGGTAACAACCGTTCGTTAAGGCGACGCGAATGAGAAGTGTAGACTGACACGGCAAAAAAAAAAGGTTTTAAGAATAGAGACAATTCCAGCTGCTCTCGACAGTTTGCTAAAGCACTGGTTGGGAGTAAGGTGGGTTATCTAATCTGACGAGGTGGCAGCTTCGGAGGAATGCAAGTATCAAGTGAGTTGAGTTGGTGGTTGTGGAGCAGACACCTGGGCCTGTCCGCAATAAACATCCCAGTTGGTTGGATCACCTGCCATATTAGTGACTTCCGTTCTACAGCCTACGTCAACCACCACTGTTTGTTCGAGAAACAGCTTTTTATCCGACGTGGTAAATGCAGCAAATAGGAATGTGAGAAGTAAAAATGGTAGGGGTAAAAAATAAGAGAGATAGAAAAAAGAAAGGGAGAGAGACAGAGATAGAAGGGGAAAGAATCTATTCAATACTCCATGCTACAATGCTGATTGCTGACATGCGTATTTTACAAAAAGTTGATACCAATTCCAAGCTGGAGTCCCTTTCTTCCTTCTTCACCCTTGCGCAGGATCAGAGGGAGAGAAAAGTTCAGCTCAAACCGAGCAACGGGATGCGCGTACACCAGTCCGATTCCCGCGGCGACGCTGGGGAGACCGTGGCTTAGCTCTGAGAGCGTAGAGATCATGGCATCCTTCACCTCCTCGCTGGTCGTCGGCGTGCCCTTCTGGGAAGTACGCAAAGCCAGCAGTCGGCCTCCATTCACAAACGCCTGTAGTCGCAATGGCTTGTCGGCACCCACGCGGGGCAGAGGAACCAAGAGATTGGCGCTCCCTGCAGCGTAAACGTCGCCGCCGACAGCATCGTTTCCTTCATGAGGACCAAGGCCACTCTGACGGAACCCACGAACATCGGTCGGACCTCCCAGTAGGAAGCGGTCATTAATGCGAGAAGGTTGAGGTCTGGGGTTTGAGTCGAGGTTGAGGGGGCAAAGCAACCCGGCTCGGAACCCGGTCGTGAAGCTGACTCCGCTATCTCCTTTGATCCCTGGAATGGGAATAGGCACGGCTCCTTGGGCTTCGATCTCCGATTTCCAGAACGATACATCTCCTTTCAGGGGTCCCCAGCCAGCGATCTCATTGAGAGTTTTGACATAAATACCACTTGACGGAAGAAGGGGATGGTTCCTCCCATCCCGGACCCAGGTGTGGAAAACACTGCTCTTCACGCTGTCGCCCGCATCTCCGCGAACGGTCAAGGCAGCATTTCCGGCCAACCCAGTAACCTGTCTCCAGAAACCATTATAGCCGATCTCGTGTCGATGGCCGGACGGACTCTGCCACCGGAGCTTGGTCCATCCTCCCTTGAGAACTTCCTCATGGCTGGCCCACGGCTTCTGCGTAGCACTTGCGATGCCACCAATCTCCCAGCGGAAATCCGGGTCACTTAGAATCGGTGTCTCAAATGCTGCTTGGTAGGCGGATCTTGTTCGCGTCCCTAAGGATGCGTTGAAATTCAAGGACTCCGCACCACCAAAAATGTTACGCCAGAGGAGATTGGCGTAAGCTGAACCCTCAGCATTTCCGAGATCGGTTCCAGTCTTCAATAGGATCCGCGACTTTTCACGAACAGACAGATAGACATCGAGGTCTGTTGGTAGAGCATTTGGATCTGAAGGCTTGTCCAAAAAGATCGAGATTGGCTGGTGAAAAATGTCTTGTATGGTCAGTCGGAGGGGGCAAAGGCTAGAAAACTAAGGCACAAAGAGTTCCTACCAAACCGGTTGAGTTTGTCTGCTCTGATGGACACTTCCCGCAAAGCTTCCGAAAGCGTGTAGGGTTTGTCCTGATTAGCACTGAGCAGCGGGCTAAAGATGCGCTCTAGAAACCCTTTTCGTGTATGAGATGCATTCAGAATCTCAATTCGGGAGATGGTGCATGGCAGTGTTGAGTTTTGGTCGATCTGATGAATAGAGTCAGAGAATGGAGTTTCTTCAACCATAGACATCTGTTTTTTTTTTTCACGGCAAGGAAAGGGGAAAGCTTTACCAACTCTGCAAGACGGGCCTGTGCTTTCTGGTAGATCGCATGAATCCTCTCATTCACGGCTTGTTGCCGCTCCTCCAACACCTTCGGGTCAGTGGGCTTTTGCAACCGGGCGAAGATCTAGATGTCCGCGCACTGTATTAGTAGAGTTCTATTTGGACACTACAAAATCAGCACAGAAGCAAGGAGACAGGCAGTTGTACATCGTCATCATCACTTGAGAGCGCAGAAGCCATTGTGGCGGCTACAATGGCACACCAAAGCTGAGCACGTCGCCGTCGACTGCCTTTGCTATGCGCAATACCCGAGATGAAGCCGGACACACGTGATCCGAGCCTGTGTTGGCTGCATGCCGCATTGCCGCCAACTCCATGCATCGACCTTGCCCAATCGGGACAGTTCTCCAAGTCCAGCCAGCTGCGCCCTTATGAATTAACGACATCTCCAGTCCCCGACTGTTGACACTTCCTGATAGACTTCACACCGTCAATCGACTCCTGAGTCATTTTGGAACTTACTGCCACAAGATCTTGAGCTTATCTTGTGCTAGAATCCCACTGGAATAGTACATACCTGCTGCATTCCTTATTGCATCACAGCACTCTCACTCACGCCTCCAGCCCGACGGCGCTGCTACGATAGCAAAATGGCGACCAAGGCAGCTCACAAACGGGTGAGTAGCTCAATATGATTTGTAACTATTGAAGATGCTGACTGAAACTGTAGCTTACGCGCGAATACCAAAATATACAAAAGAATCCTCCACCTTACATTGTCGCACATCCTTCGGAGTCAAACATCTTGGAGTAGGTGATGCTTGAGATCGTTCTATCGTTGATTCAGATGTACTGATCCTGGTTAGATGGCACTACATACTCACGGGCCCGCCAAAGACTCCATATGAAAATGGCCAGTATTGGGGCACGTTGATCTTCCCTCCCGAATATCCCTTTGCACCTCCGGCAATACGTATGCACACTCCTAGCGGCCGCTTCCAGCCGTCTACGCGACTTTGCCTTAGTATCAGCGATTTCCACCCGAAATCCTTTAACCCGGCATGGGAGGTGTCCACTATTTTGATCGGCCTGCTATCCTTCATGACGAGCGAGGAGATGACTACCGGAAGTGTCAGCGCATCGGACAGTGAACGCAGGCTCTATGCGGCGCGATCGAGGTGGTGGAATTCGACCGGGGGAGGATCATACGCCAATATGGCTCCCGGAGTCAATGCCACCAGCAAAGGAATCAACAATATCAAAGCCGGCGATGGAGGGTTGAAGTTCCGTACCGAGTGGCCGGAACTGGATCAAGAAAATTGGAAGTGGATGAAGGAGAACCGGATCGATGTGGCCACTGGGCAAGTCATGCCCGATCCTAATACTGCCGCCACGACCAATTGCTCGCCCGAAACATCCGCATTTCGTAGACGTCCAAATGGAAGTGGTCCGCGTTTGGGAGCGGTCATGGAAGGAGGGCAGGTAGCGCGGGAAGCCGGTCAGAGCTGGATTCGACGACACAAGGTCTTGGTAGGGCTCGCTTTGGTCTTTGGATATGCACTCCTTTCGAGGATGTTTCGGGATATTCAGGGATGATGTGGTAAGGAAAAGAGGATAATACAGCTTATGGTGTAGCTGGGACCATCTCCCTTGGCTTATAGGTCAGGACCATTTTCGTGGCCAAGCGACATACATTAACTGCTCTTTCCTTTCATTGGTACAAGGACATGGCGTCTGAGAGGATTGGCGTTTTCCAGAGGTAGTGCTTTCTTTTCTCCCTTTGACTCATTTTTGAGTAATAAGTATGATGTCCAGTTGTTCGAGATATTTCTTCGTGAAACAGATATGTATATATCAGTTGTGTCCAGAGATGGCCTCGTCAATCACCAGAGATAGAAAGTCACTAAATCGTTGTATGAAAAAGGAGAAAGGATACCTTCTCAGGAGATTGCCATATCTCAACTTTCAGATCAACACCGCCATCATCATATGAGATGCAGGGATTGTGGGTAGCTAGGACTATATATATTACTTGCAGCGGCAGTATGCTCAGCAAGGATGTGTCAATCTGCTGTGCAGTGCTGCCAGTGCAACCCGAGAATTCGGAGTCTCTGCAGTGTCTGCACCCTGAGACGCCAAGCGCAGACTTGTATTCTTTGTTGAGCGTTAGTCTGTGGCGCTTGCAATCCTCCGATAACTCGATTGGGGTTGTGCTGGTCTCCCCGCCTCTCCTAACCGCTGCTACTGTGCTCCGTACGCTCCCCATCAATAATAATCATCGCTTTGAAGAGACCAACCCCCTTGGGTACTGCATCCATTCGTCACTCGTCCCTCTGGACCCGTCTCGCGGTGTCGCTGCCGTGAGAGTGATCCTCTGAGGTTCTGTGCGCCGGTCGGCCTGCTCGTGTCTCTTCCACGGCTTTTGCCCTGCCCGAGTGTGACCGTGATCACACCCAGCCGCCTGCGGCCCCCGGGGTCGTGGCTGCGACTCCATGACGGTGATGGAGAGTCGACTTCAGGCTTCAGAGAAAGCTCCTTCGAGCACTACTGCTCGTCGTTCCAATCAAGGTTCGTCCTCCATCTTTCTGAAGTTCTATTCTGGCCTGCTCCCGTCGGAGAATGAAAGGGTGCGTCTGGCACGTTCTCCAGAAGCAAGCTCCCCCGCTGCGGAGACGAAAAATTACAGAGAAATTGGTTCCATTTCTTCTCTCCACAATAATGTGGCATGCGGGACATGCTTCCCCATCCAGGAATAACTACTTTATCAACAAATGCCTATTCGGGAGACTCTAGAGTTTGGACGGATCTGCGAAGCTAACCATATTCTCCTTGAGCTTATTCGACGGCTTTAGGAGCATCCTCCAAGTCGCAAAAGCCATCGGATCGTCCGTCATTTACGTTCATCGATCATGACGATGACTTGGCGTCTAAACGCATCAAAGATGCTAATGCGCGCAAGGCGATCCGCTCTCATGTCATGCGCGACGTCCGGCGCCGTGAGCGACTGGCCGGACTGAAGAGAGTCTCAAAGCGCGAGGATCGAAATCGAGCCGGCGCCGGTGACAAACCGGCCTCGAAGTCTTCGAATAACCGTAAGCTGCCATTGAGAAGCTCGACTGCAGACTCATCGTCGTCAGAACCGAATTTAGATCTGGTCAGATCAAAGCCACGACATAGTACGAGCCAAGTCACATCCCCCACTTCGAGAGTCCCAAATGCTTGGTTCCTGGATCCGTTCTGTACCTTACCTGGCGCGACTGAGTTACCAACGATGACACAAAAACTAGTACAATATTGTAAGTTAGAGAATTTTCTTCAAAGAATTTTCTTTAGTCTGGACCCATCAGATGGATTCTGGTTCAGACTTGCCCTCCCAAGAGTCTTGCAATCTGTCCTATGCAATCGTTAAGATTAGAGCTATCAAATTCCACCAAAAGATCAAAACGGTGGCCCCAAAAGCGAACGTTATGTTTTCAACACTAATATATCCGTGGAGAGCTGGTAGCTTCTCTGATGACACTCTGACAAAGTCCTGAAGTCTCGTTCTCTGTCCAAAGCTCTCTCTCTCTTTCCCTCCTTTCTTTAATAACATGCTGGGTTGATGATCTTCACTTGTGCTTTTTCTTCATCCCTAGACGTGAATTTTATTTCGTTCATGATATCCCTTTAATGTCTAACGACGCTTACGTACCTATCGAAAAAGGCGTCTCGGTTTTCATTCCCATGACTTTTCCTGTGCAAACGAAATCATCTCGAAGCGATGAAGAAAAGCTGAATGTTATGGTCAAAACCTCTCTCACCGATCCGGGCAGCTTCTTTGGTTTGATGACCATCAGTGCTGCGCATCGAGCCGCTCTTACCGGGCGGCACTCGGATCTCCTCAATTCCTCCGATAAAGACAACCGGGTTCTCTATGATCCCGATTACTACCTGATGAAAGCGAGATGCATACGGGAGATGAATGAGAAATTGCGAGATCCTGCCCGAGCTCTCAGCCATGAGGCCTTTGATACGATCATTAACCTGCTCACAAGTGCGGTAAGAGACTCATATCTGTTGCTAACCTGATAATTTAGATTTGCCCATTTGTTCTTTCTACGTGTTTAGTTCGAGAATCTAACTGTCAACAGCTAATAGTCGGCCTCTTTGACGAAGCGAGGATACATCTCCGAGGGCTAAAGAAGATGGTGGAATTGCGAGGAGGCATCACAAGTGACAGTATTCGAAATTCTATCTTCGTGACCGCAATACTAGCGTAATAAGCTCCTTCTTTCGCTTTCGGGAAAAAAAAAAGGTTCTGACGGACAAGATAGGACCGACCTAAAGGCTGCTACGGGGCTTATGACCAAGCCCGTGTTCCCTTTGCCCTGGGAACCCAAACCGCTTGACCCGGAAGTTCGACAGCGGATATGTCCACCTCCGTTGTCAAAGTTGAACAATCTTGGTATTGCACTCTTCAGAAATCCAGACCTCAGTCTGCAGTTGGTCAATGCTCTCTATGGATTGCGAGATGTTATTCTTCTTCAACATCTTGGCAATCAAAACCCCAAGGGACTTGACCCTCTGGACTATCAGCTGCTCTTGAAAAAGACCAGTGAGGTCGAGCACGAGTTGCTGAGCTATCCATATCGTTCGTTCAGCGGAAACAATGCGGGATCCGGCGGGTTGAATATCCACCCGACTGAACGGCTTGCTCAAGTGGCCGCCATCTGCTCTTTGAATTCAATCATTATCGTGTCTCCATCATCCACTGGATTGGGTCGCTCTCTGACAAAGCATATGAAGCAAGCTATCAGCAACTTCCTCACCATCGGCGAGCTGACGCAGATGCGTCCTCCTTATTTGGACTTGCTTGCATGGGCGCTCTTCATTGCTGCGCATGGTTCAGTCGGGCAAGTTGAATGGCCTTGGTTTGTCAACCGTCTGGCTGACGTTATCGCTGCACGGAGATGGAAGGGGTGGGAAGAGGTGGCTGAAATCATGACGGGATACTTTTACCTCTCATATCTCCACGATCCGGTTTGGCGGCCTATCTGGAATGAGGCTATGGCCCATTTGGAACTTGCAAACGTGGACGCCTAGTATTCAACAGCTTTCTGGTTCTTTATCTTTTATTTTCTGAGGATATCTTCCTCGAATCGTACACGATATTGCGGTGACGAAATCACGTTTTGGATGATCGATCATATAATGTCTCATAGGCCAATACGGTAAAGATCTCATAGTATATAACTATATATATAAGTATATAACGAAAACAATTGGCTTGACGAATACTTGAGGAACGTTAGAGAATGGCAACTATTGTCCTATTAATAAATTGTCCTATTACTGAGTAATAAATAGAATGGAAGAGTCCTCGGAGTGGGCCGGAGCGGGAACCCGGAAGAGGCGCGTGAGCGGGCCGATGTGCATCAATCGGGCGGGAAGATTAGTTAATTGAAGTTTCCCGATGTCAACCTGAAAAACGATAAGAAAAAAAATACAGGGACTTGGCTCCCACCTCACATCAGCCCTCTACCCTGGATTTGCATTATTTGTTATAATATTAACGAACTCAGACAACTCATAATTTAGAGAAAGAGAAAAAATGGGTTGGTTCTGGGCAGATGCGGAACAGCGGCCGGCCGCTGCTACACCGAAGCCTCCGTCCAATGCCTCTCCTCCAGTGAGTTTATGGCAGTGCTCCCGTGAATCTGGAATATCTATCTGACTGTACAATAGCCCGGTTGTCCAATGCATAAATCAGAGTCAACCTCTTTGCCTCCTCGTCCTCACGATGACGCGAGCGTGCAACAAAGTCCCTGTCCGGTTAGCAGGTCCCCCAATTCGCCTTTCTATGTCCCACCGTCCAAGTCGTCTCCGTCAGCATCCTCGCCGACTCATGAAACGTCCTCGTCGACCATCTCCAAGCTGAATCCGTTGAATTACATGTTCTCGCACATCTCCCAGGAACGGGCGCCCAACCAGACGGTCGACCTGTCTGTGGAGCGAGAAATCTCATCGATTCCCCGAGGGGAGCCAGGGGCTGGAAACTGGGAGTATCCATCCCCGCAGCAGATGTACAACGCCATGCTGCGCAAGGGATACACCGACACGCCGCAGGATGCAGTCGAGTCGATGGTCGCAGTGCATAATTTCCTCAACGAGGGCGCTTGGGCGGAAATCGTGGAGTGGGAGCAGATCTTCTCCAAGGGTCTCAAGAACGGATGGGAGAAATGTCGGCGCGGATCCGAGAATTTGGCCAGGGAACTCGCAAGAGAGCGGTTGGACGAGAACGAAAAACCGCGTCTGATTAGGTTCCAGGGCCGGCCCCAGGATCTCACCCCGAAAGCGAGGATATTGCAGGCTCTGGGATGGCTGTATCCGGCGAAGTTTGGGTAAGCAGACTGATTCCCAATCCGAGCAAGCAGCGTCAGTCAGAACTAACTCTTTATCAGTACGGATCCACCTTTCGACCGACACGATTGGTATGTCTCTCGTCAAACCCCCTCTGGTCCGAAGGAAGTCCGGTACGTCATTGACTACTACTCGGGACCGCCGGAGCCGACGGGGGAACCCGTGTTTTATTTGGACATTCGACCTGCGCTGGACACGCCCACTGCGGCAGTTGAACGACTCATGAGGTGGGGAGGAGATATCTGGTGGAAGGCTAGCGGGGGTGAAGCCAGAGAAAGGAAATAACGAGCATTCAACGTGGCGGAATCGATCATGTCTGCACCTGCCGATCGATTTTATGTTCTTGTCTTTCTTCTTCTTGGGACTGTCTTAAAATGAATCCTTTTCTCCCTTCAGTCACGGTTTGGTTATAGGTTCGGCGTGTGTGCGCGCCTCAAGACAGATTATGTATGGATTGGTTGGTTGGTTGGTTGGTTGACAGGCGCGCTTTGGGCATGCATGATATGCAGGTTTTCTTCTTTTTCAACCCCTGATGTTCCTTCCTCAGTGATGATATTATATTATATTATATAATCTCCACTTCTGAGTATGGCTTTATTTATCTCTTCTCTTCTCTTATCTCCTTTCTTCCCCTTATGTTTGTTTGGTTGGTTTGGTCTCTGTCAACTCTTGACTTCTGAACTATGTATTCTTGGATCAAGAGACAAACCACAATTTTTCGAGGTTACATTGATGTATGCCGGTCCTATTCTTGGACCAAATAGACTATTAACGGTGGTTAAGTAAGTGGTTGGTCTTGATATATGCCGTGACCTTCTTTTGTGTTCGTTTACAAGAACGCGGCATTAATGTAACAATGATTTTAATGCAACGCAATACGAATACAGTGTTGACGTGTTGTGTTGGCAACAGTGATGTATGTACATACCATATCGATTTCTCTTCGTTTTTTCCCCCTATGTATGTGAAATAGGTAATATGTGCAGGTACATACATACCTACCTATCTACCTAGGTAATAGTGTCATCGCCCATGTAGTCGTTCTACCTAGGTAGACAAAGAAAGAAAGGAGGAAAGGAAACAGAAGAAGGAAAGGCATGTAGATATATGAATGTCTATCCGATTCTATGCTATTTATGTACACGCATACACGCAACATCCGTACAGTACGCCCCTATATATCGTAGTAAGTACATATAATATATTATTACACAAAAAGTAAGAAGAAGAAAGACATAATATAATAATGCCAAGGATTTGTTTTGTTCTGTTTCTTTCGACTGGATCAGATATTCGGCGACAACATGTCGTACTTGACACACATCTCAACACTCTCCACGCTGGCCTGCAGGAATGTGCGGGCTTCGAGGCCCACCCAAACGCGGAGCATGGACGTGTCGCCCTGACGGACGGACTTGAGGAAGGTTGCTCCGGAGCCGAGTTGTCGCAGGATAGGAAGGGCACTGACAGCAGACAGCACATGTTAGCAATGGCAATTTCACATTTTTTTTTTAAAAAAAAAAGATGGAGGGCGACATACCTCTTGAATAGATCCAACTTCGGATCCAAATTCCTGCCAATTCCCTCCAACAGCAGAATCGAAATGACGACATTGACAAAATCCCCTTCCAAGCGGACGTGATGCTCCCGGACCATCTGCAAGACTTGACTGAGAACATCGCCGATCTTGATATTGCCCAGCGCAAACGTCCGTGACTTCACGCCCAGGACGAGGTGCTGCATTTTCAGCGCGAACACTTCCGGATCGATGACTACGTCCGGTTGCCGACACCGTTCCACCATGAGATGACCGGCCCGGTATCCGTCAAATTCCGCGATCGCACGAAACAGATCCAGGAAGTTTCGGCGGTTCCTGTCGTTGAGCTGCGTGACGAGACCCGTGTCAACGAAAAGGAGTTGCGGCCGATAGCCCTCCGACTCCAACTCGGCCAAAGCGGCTTTCCATGCCTCGGGATCCTGGGTGTGAGGTCGAAGACGGTTCAGCACGTCCTCCATCACATCTGCCTCTGCCGACGACGTCGCCTCGGCTGCACGAGTCGGCACGCGCAGAGACAAGTCCAGCTGACTCGGTTTGTAGAAGCGCACCATGATATTTCCCGGATGCAAATCGGCATGGATGAAATTATCAATCAGAAGCATGTGAAGAAACGCGTCAAGCCCCTCTTCGGCGATTTCTTGCTGGTAGACCCCGCCCCCCTTGTCCAGGAAAGTCTCCAGGGGAATCCCTTGGGCGAATTCCTCGACAAGAACCTCTCGTGTCGTGTAGTCTTTGTAAGGGTACGGAAACCACGCCGTCGTGCGTGTTTTGAAATGCTCCCGGAAGAGGGTCAGATTCGCGGACTCGATCCGTAGGTCGAGCTGAAGCTTCATCATCTCTCCGAATTGCCGCACCTCGTCCGGCAATGACAACCATTCCATCGTGGGAATCATGTTAATAGCGGCCGCAAAGAAGCCCATGATGGTCAAGTCCCGGCGGACAATGTGGTCCACGTGGGGATGGAGAACCTTGATGGCCACGTACGACGACGGGACTCGCTGGGGGGAGCTCTTGACCAGGACATCAACATTCTTCTTAACTTTGGCCCGCAGATCCTGAGGCTCCTCCGTGATATTGTCTCCCCGTGCCGCCAGGTTCGGTTTCAATTTGGCCTTGTAGACCTGTGCAATCGCCCCTACCCCCAATGGCTCTTCCTGGAATTCTTCAAAGATGTCTTCGAAGGGGATGCCGTCGAAAGCTTTGACGATGATCTTTTTCGTTTCCTGCAACGAGTGGGCCGGTGCATTGGAATGAAGAGATGACATTCGCGCGCATAATTCGGGTGGGAAGATGTCTGTTCTTGAAGCCGCCCATTGTCCAAGCTATATCATCAGTAAGCAACAACAATCGAAGAGAGACAGCAACGGGGAAACCTCCGCCACCTTTATGAAAGCCGGACCAGCACGTTCCATCGAGCTGACGAGGAAATTAAACCACCACAGCGTGCCCGACCGTTCCCCGCCGCGGTCGGGATTCCGCCGTCCGCACCATATCACCGGGACAGTCGCGATCACCGGGAGGAAAATGAACACCAGATGAAGGAACCGGAACCCGGTCGCAATGGGCTCGTACACGTAGCAGTAGAGAAACACGTAGATCTCTTTACCCAGTCGAGAGAGTCCCCGCTCGTCTTCCGGCACGGTCGTTCGGATCTCGTTGCGCGATGCCTCGAGCATCTGGATCTCGCCGGTCCGCTCCCCTCCGTCACCCTTCTCCGCGATTTCCAGAAAAGCGCCGGGGCTCAGCGCGGCGAAGAGCACCGTTCCCGCCACGGGGGTCTTTCTCCCAGCATCTGTTGTCCAGCCATGGTAGCGACTCCATTGTCGTATGCGAGGGAAGGCGAAACATCGCGGCTGCGGAGGTAGTCGGGTCCCGCAGCGGAGACAAAAACGGCCGAAAAGGACGGCCACTCTCATGATCTTATGTAGTCGATGAAGCTGTCGCAGCCATAGAGCAGCAGAGGAGAGTCATGACGGCGGCGCATTCAGCCTGAGGACAGAAAGAAGACACTGCCAAAGCGGGATGGTTGGCGGAGAGCACGTGTCGGTTGCCGACGGCCGTACGTCATAGTTGAACACTAGTACGGAATCTCATGCTTGATGACATCTACCTGTTTGTATACGAACCATTTCATTCTGGACTTCCAACGCAGAAAAAAGAGCAATTGGCTATGCCATCTTCATATTTACTGCAGTTTCATGCTGGGAGTTGTCGACAACATTGTCTGCGATGATTGGTGATGCCGAGCTACCGTTTTCGGACATGCGTTGCAGAATGGCATGCCTCAATGGAGTTCCAGCGTTCGCTGCTAAAAGTATTTCTCAGACGGATATCGTTATTTTATCTGATGGAGGTTTCCGGAAACGGTGGTGTACGATTTAAAATGAAAACTAGTTGATACGAGTACCTACATATGTATATAGATCGATTCGCAGTATGTCTATTAATTCTTGCCTGAAGATGGCACTTTGAGACCTACATCATCTACAATGGGCCGGTTAGAGTCTCCCAGGGATCTCGAGTCGCATGAGCAAGACGACCAACCAGCATATGCGACTGGCGCGCAATATTGGTCTGCAGTACGATTGCATACCTGCTCATAGTTGCGCTCCTAATCAACTATGCGGCAGTTCCTTTTCTGGCGCTGATATCTGGTCCCTTTTCTTGGGGAACCAAGCCTGCACCGTTCTATGCATTCTCCACTGGCAATGGCGAGTTTCCAAAACCCCAGGGCATCAAGATCGTAGCCTTGGTGAATTATAGGCGACCGGAGCGGACATCCATTCTTGACTGCTACCTGCAGGTGGGCTGGATCGTTCATCAGGCTTCAGCGGATGATGGGCTGGTTTGATCTCGCAGAGAAATCTCGCCCAAAACGGCGGTCTTCTCGATGAAGTGGTCTTCATCCCAGAGACCCACGACGAAGAGCATCTCGAATGGCTCGACTCTATCGTCAACCAGACCACCGCATACTCCCAGGTGGTCTCTGAGAACATGACCTCTCCGAGGAGCAGTCTACCCAAAGACACTCTATATATCCGGATCGACGGCGACGTGGTATTTGTAGAGGACAGCGCGATCCCCACGATCGTCAAGACGAAACTCGACCACCCAGATTCGAGCATGGTCTCGGCCAATGTCATCCATCAACCTGCTCTCGCAGAACTCCACAACCGCCGAGGGGTTGCTCTTCCATACCTGCCGGAATTATATCCAGTCAGGCAGCCTTCGGGGAGTCGCGATTGGCGCGCATCAGATCTTCCGCGCTGGCAGAGTTCGCCGGGTTTCAGCGTGTACAAGAGCTTTCTCCCTCCGTTTAAAGCCATCGGTGGCTGCTAGCAAGTGATGAAGATGAAGGAGTGGATGATCGAACTCCGATCGCGACCACGATGTACACCGCAGACGGTCCTGGATGGGACAGCTGGACGGTGCACGCTCAACAGCATTACTCGTTCCTGCACCACCTAGAACGGGGCGATCTCCGCCAGTATAAATTTCCTTTTTGGGTGAATCCCCAGGGAAAGTTAGTCATGACTTTGTTTGCATGTGGGGTGCCGATATGGACATGATCGCTGAAGACTCCCAGATGGGGGATATTATAATCGATGGCAAAGGATTGGTCTCGCATTATTATGGCAAGGCCGGCTCGGAAGGCCTCGATTCAACGGATGTCCTGCAGCGGTACCGCGCATATGCTGAAGAAATGATCTGCATGACTCGTTAGGACGTATTCATTATAATCGTATGTACTGTATATAGTTATATATATATACAAAGATCAAATGATATATTCCATGTACGCTGAATGTAGAATGGAATAGCCGATGTTGGTGTTCACAGTTATCAGTTAAATGGATGTACTTAGGTACTTGGCGGCTTGTTTACTGAACGAGCTGCACCAAACCAGTTGACGGGGAACTGAACCATGGACGCGGGTCAGCCAAGAAACATATTTCTCCGAACGCCTTTATCCTGCCAAAGCTTTTTTCGACCTTACCCCACAACAACATCAATACTTTTCCCATGTCCTATGTTCATGTCAAATGTCGACGAATGAATAAATGAATGAATGTCCATGTCGACATCATCCAAGACCACCAACAATGCCACTAACGAAGCGGACATAATCTTCAACCGCGCCAACGTCGCTCTGGCCCGGAGCCAGCGACTGGTCGCGTCATGGCTGCCACCGAAGACGCCTGAGGAATTGGCCAATTCCAAGAGTGAGGAGGAGCTGCAGAGGGAGGAGGATGAGTTGTTTACGCCGGTGCCGGAGAGGTATGTATCCCCATATCTCCCGGAGCAGAAGCGGGGGGAAAAAATCTGTCGATTGTATCAGCTTTTGCTAATCTGTATTTTCTGCTCTTTCAGGCTCGGTCTAGGTGCTCCCCTCCCGCAACAAGGCGCTGCTGCTGCGGACGGAAGCTGGAACCGCACAGAGCTCAGCTCCAACGACAAACTGCGCCAGCAGCTGCTGGGGAAGAACTATCGCAAAAAGGTGCCGTCGGATAAAGACAACAAGGTCGTCGGGGGCAGTCACAAAGGGACAGTACCAGCAACATCTGCTGCTACTACTGCTTCTGCCAGTGACGACGAAGAGGAGCTGGGCCGGTCCGCAGTAGGAAGAAGTAAGAAAAAGGAAAAGGAAAAGGAAAAGAGCAAAGGCGAGGCTAATAATCCGGCAACGGCAACAATGGAGTCTGTCGATGACGAGAGCAAGGATAAGAATGACGAGGCCAAAAATGATGATGACGATGATAATACCGATGATGATGCTGATGCCGATGCCGGCAAGTCAACATCCAAGCGAGGAGGAGTGACTGCAGCGCCTTCTTCCAATTCCAAGGGCAAGAGAGCTGTTGGAAGTTTCCTCGACGAGCTACTATCCGACAGGTCGAGGAAGAAACGGAAACGGCAGAAATAGCTCTGTTTAAAAATAAAAAAAAAAGCGTTAAAAATAACTTCTATGAAAATATTCATTTCTTGAAAAAGCAACGACTTTAAACGAATGAATAGCGCGAATAGCATTTTAGAATGGCATTTTACTCTGATATGATAGACTCCATAATCTCTACATTAGAATGAGGACTGCTCTCCAACCGTCTAATTAGTCTCGACGACTGAAAGAAATGAATAATGAATATGAAACCAAATGTTTCTTTTCATCGCAAATACCTGATTATTATCACACAATAGTAATTAATTGCCAAGTTGCAAGTATCTCTATCCAATTCAATTCAATTCGGTAGATCCCGCCGCATAGGTAATGTAGACATGATGTGCTTGTGCTTGTGCTTGCGCTACGCAGTATCCAAAAACCCCCAGTCAACTATCAACTGTCAGCTGCAAAGAATGTGTATGCATATGCATATGCATGGTATGGTATAGGTAGAATCAATCCCAGGTGATTAGTAGTGTAGTGTGTCCTATGTAATGTAAAATGGGGGACGGGAAAAAAGGTATATAACAAAACAATATGCAGGCCACCGGTCCAGTCCGCAGGAGTAATTAATAATATACAGGGTTGACTCCCCCTTGAGAAAAAGCTCAAGGGAGAATAAAAAATCTCACGGATATCCCTCTCAACTGGATAGATAGATGTCTTCTAGACGTCAGAAGACAGACACCTGAATCGCAAAAAAAGAAGGGCATGTTACCAAACGCCGGAGATGAACACCCCCCCAAAAATATGAATATAACAGGCAGTAATATAATGCAACGTGAGGTAGGAAGAAGATGCACACGATGTTCCGATCTAGGCCGGCCTGTTCGATACGTCCCTGTGTTTTATAAACAATTCATTGCAGTCTCTTTCTCTTTCGATCTTCCGGTAACAACGGATCATCCTCCTCTCGCTCGGCCGTGTCAGTCGGATTCAGCAGAGAGTGGACATTGCTGGCCATGCTCGACCGCCGTGTGGCTGGCAAGGAGGATTCATGGCGTGGAAATCTCGGCCCGCCGACCGTCCACCCGCTGTCCACCGTTAGCGTCGACGAAGGAGTCGTATCGGACGTCAGCGGTGGAGTCGCGTGACGGGACGCATCGTTTTTGCGCTTCGATCCGCTGAGTTCGTACTGAGCCAAGACATCTCGGACGTGCTGCTCGCTTGAAGTGGGCACGCGATGAGGCGAAGAAGGCCACTGCATCGACGAGTTGCTAGACGCATTTGCAGATGCAAAGGGAGAGGTATTATTCGTTGGGGCCCATCCATGCTGGCGGATATCTGCCGATGTATGCCGGCGAGCGAGGTTGGGACCCGGAGGAGACGAAACGGACGAAAGCGGGTGGGGTACTGGAGGCTGTTGAGGTGGGATCTGTGGTCGGTTATAGTTCGGAGAAGAATTTCCTGCACTGATGGAGCCGTAGCGACTCGGGGAAACAGAGAGATGAGGAACGGGAGGCCGAATCACGTTGGTTTTGGGGGCATCAACTATGGAACCCCGACGACTGTCGTCCTGAGGCACTTGACGCGGAGAGAGAGGCGGGCCCGGATCAGGGGGCATGTTCCCAAAGTATGGTTGCCGACTCGTCTCGTGAGGGTGCTCGAAAGCTCGGGCAGAATCCAGTTGCCTCTCGATTTCTCTTTGCATGTTGGAAACTGATCGCGCCGTCAGTAGCTGCCGTCATGGCAATATTCAGGAGAAATGGTCTCACCATCTCGATACAAGGGACTGTCCCGGTCAGGATTCATTGCCATTAGGAAATGGGATATTGAGTATGTCCACTGCGATCTGTCAGACAAGTCTCGTCGGAAACAGACAAGTAACAGGCGCAGTCCTCACCTGCTGGCATTTAACCAGACTTTCCGTCAGCGCCTGACACCTCGAGTTCAACAAAGAATTGGTCTCTTCGACGCGTGACAAACGATTGTGCAGATCGAACAGGGAGTGTTCCAGATTCATCAGTCGCACATCTGAGGCATCAGGCACTGACTCCGCCGGCGTTCCTGGCTGAGAGGCACCTGTCTTGTGGTTCGAAAAGGAGTCTCGATGGATCAGGGCATGTCGGGACGCTCGTCTCTTGATCTCCCGGAGGCCCATAAGGTCACCTCTTTTGAAATTCCCGTTTCCGTGTTTGAACTCCCATAGAGCTGAATCTGGGGAGCCTGTGTGGAAAACATCGCTCACTGGGCCCGCGTGAGAAAGAATCCACGAAAGAATCCTCCGTGCAGTGCGAGTATCATACCTTTGTGGAAACCATACATGTTCAATTGCCTCACGAAAGAGGATATATTGGTATGTTTGAAGTATTGGCTGCATCACTCATTAGCGGAGAGCAACGAGCAGAAATCATAGATTGAAGGAAGCCAACGTACGCCAGGACCTTGGAGAATTCAGAGGTCGGAGACATGACAAAACTTTCATTGGAACTGGACCACGATATGAGATGCTGGATGCTCTGGTCCTCTAGCATGCTGTAATATAATAGTGACCATCAGTAAACAAGAAACCCCCAGCATTGGCGTAAGAGGGTAGCCGTACTTGTAGAGCTTATGGATAAAGGCTGTCTGGACCACCTTGGGTTGCTGAGCTGCGGCCGCCGCGCCAATCGTCTGGCTCGGGCCCGAGCTACTCGAGTGATTTGCGCTCGCAGCTTCTGAAGAACCTGAAGAACCGGAGGAACCATTTGTATTGTTATGTGCACCGCCCGATTCGCCGTCGGTGCTGGTTTGAGCGGGCGGCGCCGTCACCGCAGTCGTGGGCGGAGTGATATCCATTGGGTCGCTATGGGGAGGATCGGAGGACGACATGGTGGAGGTCAAAACAGGCAGATGTCGTTGTTTTCCAGACGTGTCCCTAGGGCTGGAGAAAGGACTCCTCGACGGGAGTTCTGCCACTCTATTCATCGCGCGATTGACGAGGGAAAGAATGAGGAGGTCAGCGAAAAGCTGACCTGGAAGAGAAACGATATCGACTCGGCGGAACGAGACACTGCACCAACAGTCTTGCTCTTTCCGAAAAATGAATCGAAATGGAGAAAGTATCTGCAGCTTGTCAAAACCACCTCAATGGAGATTCGGCGAATGTGATTCTCGGGACGCAAGCATCATGAAACGGTCCGGATGACAGTAGAATCGATAGAAAAATATATATGAATCAAAAGAAACAAGAACAGAGATGCAAGACACGCCGTCGCACGAACCGGATTGAAGGTATCGCGTTGGAGAGAGAGCTGCGGGGAGCGACTGCGGCGCGGCGGTGGCGCGGGTACCAGAGCTGGATGAATGGCGGAGTCAATCGAAGCGTGGGTTGCCGATAAGGAACTTTCCTCCTCGTGAGACCAGCAAGAAGAGTGTCTTTGTCGCGCGGGATGCTTTGTTTGGATGTCGTTGCGCCTGTTGCGGCTAACGGAGCCGAGGAGCTGAGGCTGGAGATGTTAATAATAGGTTGGTTGATAGGTTAATTCTTGCATTCTTATTTTCTTCAGGGAGACGCTCGGACCGGATGGCGGCTCCGATCGATTCGAGACCAATTCAATTCGCGTTACACTCGAACGACAATTGGACCGGACGCAATGAGATGACAAGATTGGAGATGAGTAGAGTGAGCTGATGAGATTTGCACGAGGGCGAATTGTGGTTGCTTGTCCCCGGGGGGAAGGGGGATATGGGGCTGGGGAGGGGAAAAGCGAGTCCAAGGCGAGTCGACTGGAGTCGAGATCCGATGGGAGAGGTGGAGCGGACAAAGCAGTCTCCGTGGATTTAGTCAATTCCTTTACAGAAGTAAAAGGACGAGGAAGTGGCAAGGCGAGCACAAGCTAGATCCAGCGCCGTCGTACGGAGTCCCCGGATGATCAGCTAGTTGCGAGGATAACAAGAACAATGGCTACACTACGACGTCTCCTGCTAGGAAAACAGAGCCTCTGCTCTTCTAGTAAAGACCTCGGAATAATTCATTGCGTGCAGCTGAAGACGAATGCATGCAGCGCTAATTCAGCTCCTTCTGGGCCCGTGGAGCGACGACTGGAATCAGCTTCGTTGTTTCTCATTCGCGATGCTGCTGGTGCAACGAGGGGGTTGTGCATGCTTGCCGCCAATGGGAAGGAGTCATGGGGAGCTTCGAGAAGCCTGCATGATTGTCAATAACCAGTGGCGAAAAAACGCCACGACTGGAGCAGGGTTCTGGAATATTTTATTCAGTCAAGCTGATAGGCGCGATAAGTCAGTGATCCCCATCGTCAGATTCATCACATGAACAACAGCACCAGATATCGGTATCCCCTCCTGACATTACTAGCAGTCACAACGAGTTTGGTTGTTAGCTTGAAGGGAGCGATGCACGATGCACCCTAGGCTTTGATAACAATATCAGCTTAAATAGACCTCAGGAGGAATCTCCGGATTTTCCAAATTGATATACTTTGAGGGATCTGAATCTCAGGAATAATCCCAAGTAGGGTATTATTATTCCACATATATAGCAGTACCAATTTCCTACGAAAAATTCCAAACACGGGATGTCTTATGTAATTGGCATAAATGATATAAATACATCGAATAATGTTGCTGGGAAATTCTCTACGACGAAGAAGTCTGGCAGGTTGCGGCAGAGGAGACGTGGGGAGGAACTTTGGATAAGGTATCTATTAGGCACTGAACTCCATCCCATCATAGCTCCTGTATTTCTGAAAGCCTGGGGCGCTCGAAGCGCCACGCAATACAGTCAACCTATCCACACTGCAGGCTATTTTTTTTCTGTATGTAACCTGCGTGATTCTTCTCCCAACGCTGAAGGACTAGTGGGCGGTGACCCAACTCGTGATGTTCACGCCAATGTCCCTGTTCACTGGACCTTCTCCTCCACATACGAGTGAATAGAATGCGAAAACAAACCACCCTTCGGGATAACCGTGTATTTCTGACACCCCTCTTCGACATGCTGAGGTTCTGAGACCTTCTTGAGGCAGCCAGTCTTCTGGATTCTTTTATTCCACATGCCACTCTGAACTCTTAATTGGCACCACACAAACAGATATCCACAAGACACAAATGAGACGAACATACAAAGCAGTTGGCCTGTGAAAGCTTCCAAGCGTGTCAGCAGCTCTCACCCAACCCATCCAAGAAATTGTTCAACACGTCAATATCACCCCCGTTTTCGTTCCTGATCGAAATGGACGGCACTGAGGACCAAGTTGCTGCAAGCATCGTAGAAGCTTTCGAGACTCTCAAAACGGTCCAAGCTCGACGCGCTGTGTATGAGATTTCTCCCCTAATACCCGATGACTGTGCATGTCTCCTGCTAATTGCTTGTCAGATACCACGGGATTTTGGATCAGCTTCACTTGGATGAGTGGCGCGATGTCTCTATCCGCGCGAAAAAGATATCTTTCCAACGCGACATTCTCGGTTCTCTACCTCTGGAGATCGTGGCTCAAATAGTTAAGTACTTAGATCTATGGGACATCTTACGTTTCCAAAGGGTACATATCTTCTCAGTCTTCGGCCATGGTTGATTCTCCCTTCACCATCATGTACTGTCCACTGATGAAGTGATACAGGTCTCCAAACGTTGGCAAGAACTACTATCTTCGACTGTGATTTATTCTGCTGCTTTGAAAGCATATCGCATTTGCCCGGGACTAGCTGTATGCAAATCCCTCTTTGTCCGATGTGCTAAACGCAGATTTGCCCTGGAATTCGGTCGCCCATATAGCAAAGCCGTGTATCCATTTGATAGAACTGAATTACGCGAACCTGATCTTGGAGACAGAATTGCATATTGTCATCGGCAGCTCGCGTGGGGAGAAGTTGATGAAGACTGGAGATCACTAGGAGTGGCAGTCCGTTGTTTGCAATCAGGGCTCATACGTCGATTTGTTCCCCCGAACAGGGGGAACATTAGCCATGTGCGCTTGTCAGAGAGCCTCCTTGTTGTTATCACCTCTGAAGGGTACGTAGTACGGAATGTTCCAAGATGTCATCGATCTAGGCTCTGACATGTTTCTATGAAAACAGATATTGTACGGTATGGGAAATATCCACTGAACGCAGAGTCTCATTTCGCTTGCCTTCTATTGCTATCGAGGAGGTCACCGTTGATCGAGACAGGGTCGCCATCATCACCAAGGGAAAGCCCCCATCTCTTGTAGTATGGGACCTGAGAACCGGGGCTACCCGATCCGTCCACATCAAGGAGCGTCCGCTGATCGCGGGGTTCCATCCTGGCGCGGATCGTCTCATCATTTTGTTCCTCGAGAAGAACGATCTGTCCGGCCCGTCTAAAATAGTCCGGGTAAGATATTCATTTGCCGGAAAAACAATCTCGCCTCTGGAGGAGCCACAGGTCTCTTTTGCCCTACCTCGCTGCTTTTCACGGGAACCATGTTTGTCTGGATTTTGGCAGTATAGTTCAGAGATTGCTGGAGCCACGACAGGGCTCCTCATAATTTCCCACTTACATCCCAATAACCATATTCATGTGTCTCATCTCCTTTGTTACTATCCAGAAACCGACAAAATGTCATTGGGTTCGCCCATGGACGATGTGAAAGGCCAAGATAATGTACCGTCTGATGCAGACCTTCTAATGACGTCTGACGGCGTGACGTACCACATGAAATACGTTCCACAATCTCCATCGCATGTTTGGATATACAACCCCAACAGCCCTACTCCGTTCCGGAAATCAAAATCCATACAGATAGAAATTGAGGATGAACGCAGCGACTATATGCTTTTTGGTGACACCGACGTTTTCGGGATCATAAGCATGACTGGTATTCAGGTATGGTCTTTCGACCCGAGTCTCGACCTGTTTGATGGACATAGACTTTGGAAGGATGCTCCAGGTCAGGAGTAGGGACAAGCAATGGTGTTGACAGATGACGGTGACGACTATTTTCTTGAAGGGAGTGATTCCGAGTGAATAGCAAAAACAATAGAGAAACATGGAACGAACATGGAAAGGGACCAGAATGGTCCGTCGATGGCAGAGCTTTCATACCGCAGTCGGTGCCATATTCCGATCAGATTAGATATTACCAACGCACAATTACACAAGGGACTTACTTCATCTCGGAACGCATGAAGCAAGACCAAGTTTGGAATTCAACAGACAGAGACAGTCTCCATAGTCTCCATTCCATGCCAAATAGAATAATAGCTCTCTTCTTCCAGTTCCCCGAACTTGATTGACAGTATCTGACAATATGACAATGGATAGATAGATACAATGAAAGTGGAAGTGGAAGTGGAAGTTGGATTAGAGAACCCAAAAATGGGATAATTTGAATAAAGAAAAGGCATAATTAAGCACACAAGGATAAAAGGAAAAAACCCCCGAACACACACGGGGAGAGACACAGAAAGAGATTTTAAAAAAGAGAAATCACCACCGCCTATCTATGAGGGTAGTAAAGTAAAAAAAGAAAGAAAAAGACGGCTGATAATCAATTTATTATTTCCCGTATCGTACGCATCCCCTGCCTTTCTTTCTCCTCGATTCGATTCGAACCTGGGCTAGAGGTCGGGTGTCTGAAGGAGAAAAGAAAAAAGTTGATCCGTCAGCATCTTTCTTTTCTTAGATGAGACGAAAACCTCGCTCCTTATAAAATCACTAATATGTCTGTCTGCGCCTGTCTTTCTTCATACACACACACGGAATCTCTCTCTCCGTCTGTCTCTGTCTCCATCTTTACTCTCTTCTCTTCTCTTCTCTTCCCCCGACAGTCTTATCTCATCTCATCTCCTGTTCATTCACGAGTCTAGGAAAAGGAAAAGGGAAAGAAGAAAAGGGAAAGGGTAAAAGAGGGGAAGGAGAAGGAAAAGTGGAGACAGATAGATAGGATAGATGAAAGCTGCAAGCTCAACTACTTAAGTCTTGGGCCAAGGATAGTAGAACTTCAGATTCCAAGAGTGAACTCAACGCCGACATCAATATCGCGGGCCATCTTGACTACCTTGGAGAATTGAACGGACTTCTCGGCCGCGCTTTGCAGGTCCTCGATACAGAAGATCTTGAGACCGGACTCGTCGATCTGTAGACACGTTAGTAAACGCCTGTTTTGAGGGAGAATAAAAATTCAAAGAGTTCGAGAACATACCAGCTTACGAGCCTGCTCCATGTTGGTCCCTTGCAAACGAGCAATCACAGGAGTACGCAATCCCATGTCACGCACGACGTTGATGAGACCCTGGGCGATAGCATCGCATCGGACAATGCCTCCAAAGATGTTGACGAAGATCGCAGTGACTTTCGGGTCACTGGTGATCAGCTCAAAAGCCGACTTGATGGCGGCAGGAGTAGCACCACCACCGACATCAAGGAAGTTAGCAGGGTTGCCTCCGTTGAGCTTGATGATATCCATGGTGGCCATGGCGAGACCAGCACCATTGACTTTTTTTCCAGTCAGTAAAGATGACTAGACGATAAGCTAATTCTGGAAAAAGACTCTCTTACCCAAGCATCCAATGTCACCGTCAAGCTTGATAAAGTTCAGCCCGTGCCTAAAACAGGTCAGTACTATTGCAGACTGGTAAAACGTCAGGCAACATACTCAGCAGCTTTGACCTCGTCCGGGTCCTCCTGCGTCGTATCCCTCCATGAGAAGACCTCCTTCTGTCTGAACTCGGCGTTGTCGTCAAACCCGAGCTTGGCATCCATAGCAAGGACCTGGTGGTCGGAGGTTTCAGCCAGCGGGTTGATCTCAATCTGGGTAGCGTCCTTCTCCATAAAGACCCTGTAAAGGTTCTGAATGGTCGTCTTGGCATCTTCAATGCACTGTTCCGAGAAACCAAGCTCCGTAGCAATGTTGCGCGCGATCTCATCGGTGACGCCGACATTGATGTCGATCGGGGTGGTCCGGATCGCCTCAGGAGTCTCCTTGGCGACAGTCTCAATGTCCATACCACCCTGGGAGGAAGACACAATCACAGGCGTCTGGGTCTGGCGGTCCATGAGGATGGCAAGGTAGAATTCGCGACGCGCGAATTTGCGCTCGCAGATGTAAACAGCGTTGCAGAGACGGCCCCGGGCACCAGTTTGCTTCGTGATCAATTTATGTCCGATCATCTGGCTGGCGAACATCTTGGCCTCAGTTGGCCTGGATAGCTGTGTCAATAACAATGTGACTGGGCGTTTTGGCGAAGGCACCACTCACGAGTAGATGACGCGCACTCCTCCCTTCAACCCATTGTCAAAAGTACCCTTGCCTCGACCACCAGCGAGGACCTGGGCTTTGATCACCATATCATCTCCACCTGTGTACGCGTTCAGCATTCGATCTAACCAAGGTTGTCTCGTTGGAAAGACGTACCAATCTGCTTCGCAACAGCCTCTGCTTCTTCCGCCGTACGCGCAACCTCGCCCTTGGGGACACCGACGCCGTACTATCGATTACCATGGTCAGTCTATCAAAGTCCATGTGTTTGCTTCTGCGCTGTATGTAAACAGCCACCAGCTTCTAGATAACTGACTTACCGACTTCAGAAGTCTCGCGGAGAGATATTCATGGATGGAAAGATTTCTCTTCTGCTGAGCTAATCTGCTCTGCACCGACGACTCCTAAAAGGAGAAAAACCACAACAACTCAGTCAGCGAAATCTCTGTCGCTTTTCTGCGACAAAACATGCTTTGAAAAAAAAAAACGTGCATCCTAGCCCCGGAAGACTCACTGCTGCCGCTCTGAGAGCCGTCGCAATTGGCCTGCTGCTCGCGAGCTTGAACATTTTGAACGCTCGATGGTGGATCAGAAAGGAGGAGGGCTACCCCAAAAAGAGTGACGTGATAGACAGGAACAAAGGAGAGATGGGATAAGAGCAGCAGGAGATTTCTTTTCTCCAAGGGACTGACAGACGTCAAAACAACCTCGGGCCCTGGACGAGCTTTCGGGATAATCCGCACGTCACCTGACGGAGCCGCAGTGCGGCAGCTGCATCGTGGCTTTTAATTTTTTAGCCCGAATTGACCGGCTCTCAACTTAAATGTTTTTCCGCAAGGCGCAGCTATATGATTGATATTCTGGATTCTGGATATGGCGCAGAATATCATCATTTTTTTACAGTGACTAAATCATTGTTGCACGCACAGGTCAATCAAGCGAAATATCCAGACACCATGGTCGCATTTGTCTCGTTGCGAGAACTCTACGTTTGAACCAGTCTCTAGTTGTGCAACAGTGGATGATCATAATCATTCAAAGACATAATAGCCCTAATCTGAACACATTAGGAAACCTAGTGATAAGATGTATCATTGTCTTACAGGAAAAGCAAATGCAGTGCTGCTTCGATTCACCCTTTCCTTCCACCTAGTGTTCCTCTGAGCTTCCACAAATTGAACATGTTCGTGAAGACTCGATCGAACAGCCCGAACCACAACCATCCTCCAGTCACGAGCCTAATGACCCAGCTGCGATTGCCCTCCCAGATCCACTTCTTCTGCCCCCGAGCCCAGGGCCACAACCACCGCCATGGCGCAGAGCCGTACAAAACCTGAGCCACAACGCTGCGCGCATACGCATCATGTGGCATTGCTCCCTCCTGGCTGTGGGAGACGCGACGGTTATACTCGGGTTCAACAGGACGGTAGATAGAATTCGGGGGCAGCGTCCGCTTCAACCGTGCGATGCGAGACTGGACGCCGCCGGTGATAACAGTGGTAACTTTGACTCTATGGGTGGTCAGGAGAGGAGGAACGATAAGGGGGACAAGAACGACATACCCGAATGGAGCAAGTTCAACACGCAAAGTATCACTGAAAGAGTGTAATGCTGCTTTGGAGGCATTGTAGACCGAGCCGAACACGTAGGGAATGATCTGGATGCCATAGCTTAGTATGATCACCGGGTGACGTTCACGGATTGACGGTGGTTATCGGTCCTACCCCAGCTACTGATCCGATCTGAACAATAGTGCCTTGCGCCTTGATAAGCAATGGAAGGAAGGTTTGACACATCAGGATCACGGCGAAAAAGTTCGTCTCGAATGTTTGACGGGCCTCAGCAAGGTTGACATCCATCGCAGGCACAGTATAATCTATTTTCTTGCTTCAGCATGCTTGTCATTTTACATGCTTAGAGAGAGGACCATACTTCGACCGCTAAAAACACAGTACATCAGCTGGGAACGAATCAAAAGGCTTATTGTTCTTATTGACTATCAATATCTCATAAACACAAACAAGACGATACTTACGCATTGTTAACCAAATAATCCAAGCCCTTATCTCCTATCCTCCTTTCCACCTCGGCATAACACGCCTTGACGCTCTCCTCATCATCCACGACGAGACTGAGCGTTTCGATTCCCAGCGCATGCAGGTCCTCGATATGCTTACTGCTCCTCGCCGTGGCAAATACCCGCAAACCCTGTCGATGGAATTCTCGCGCGAGCGCATTCCCAATTCCGCCGGGTGAGCAGCTAATGGTTTAAGAAAATGCGTATAGAAGTTAGCAAAATAGTGTATTTGCACAATAAACAAGGGTCAAGCATCTAATGCAGTATGGTCCAATCGGTTCGGCCGGAGGGGTGAGATTGAAGCAGTGAAACTTACCCCGTGATTAGAACGGACCTGCGACTGTCTACTGTGGCAGCCATTATTTTGTTTGGATTGTTATTTTTTCTTTTCTTTTTTCTTCCTCTTTCGATTCTTGAAGAGAACAATATTGATATTCAATTGTGTTGTGATAGTTCTAGTTCTAGGAAAGTTCTAGCGTCTAAACGTCCCTCCCTCCGACGATCCCGTGCAAGTTCCTTGCAGATCCTTTCTTTCCTCGGCACGCGAACTTTACATGACGTGCTCCATACTCCGTGTGCCAGGGGCCAGGGGCCGATTTTCAATTTCTCACCAAAACCTGTGTCAATGTTGTTTACTGAGTATGAGATGCATTGTTATTATATGCTTACTGATGGAGTCATCGTTACCAGGTCCAGATGATGTCCTCTTAAACGGGTGGGGCTCTGGGACCTTCGTCAGGTGCAAAATGGAGTATTGTGGTTGCCTACATATGTCATCATCTTTATCTACCTAGTCTACGATCTACCGATATGACCCCTGTCCAGTTCCATGGCTCCAGATGGCAACTCATTGGGTAGTAGATCGAGAACATGAGTATTTTCCATTCAATTAGCCTATGGACCTCTGATCTACACCATTAGCTCAAGAAATGTACTCTGTAGAGAGCTATCTTTAAAAAAAAAAAGATGAAGAAGAAGAAAAATCTTATTCTTATAAACCTACCCTACCTTATAAAACAACTATATGCTGTCACATGATGATTGCAAAGATTTAGCATGGAGATACCACTTGAGATGAAACCGTAGCGGTGTAGAATTTGCGGTGGTTCCTGGCTAGAAAGGTAGACCAGTAGGTAGGCTTCGGCTCACCGTGTACCTTCCTTGTGTTACCTACTCCTTTCTGCTGTGTTATGACTGAAAGATGTCGCTTGTTTCTTCAGCTCTTCCCTCTTTCATCTTTCTATTCTTCAAATACAGTCCAATTGAGGCAATAATGCGTCCTCTGGCTTCGACCGGGAGCTTATCCATGACCACATTAAAAACAAAGTTGACCAATGGACGGTGGCGAATCTTTGGCTTCTCCGCAGCTCGGCGCGTGGCTTCCATAGATCAGCTCCGATGCTGCCGAATTATATTAATTATTCGACATGGCGGTCGCAACTAAATTAGCCCTCCAGAAAAAAAGAAAAGATGAGTGGGGTTCAGGCATCTTCGTCCATCCACTATTTGGAGAGATATCTTTTTTCCTCTTGTTTTCTTTTCGCATATGACTTTGAATTCTGCTGAAGATTTACTGGCAGACGCTCTCACTCTCCCCGCAGAGAGTGGCGCAATGATCACTCCCTGGACATCAAGAGAGCGATATGGCCGATGCATTGGACGTTCCGAGGCACCTAAGAAGGCCAGGGGAAGATGGATATCGCACCCCCACGATTGAAGATACAGAACGCTCTCTTTCAACAATTTGTGAGGCCTTTCGCGTCCAGAGTATAGGGGAGGCACATGCAACTGCCTTGGAGACGATCAATGACCCGACTCTCCGGTCAATCCGGTCGAGGATAGAGAATGGAGAAGCAGATAGTTGCCATATGGATCATTCAATTCCTCATAAACCGGAGAGTGAGGATCCTGACCATCTCAGCTGGAAACAGCGCATCCGCCACTTTACTTGGGCTTTCTTCACGCTGACAATGGCAACGGGAGGAATCGCCAACGTACTCTATAACAGTAAGCGAGCCTCCTTTTGGCATATTATCAGAATCGCTTTAGTGACTATTCCACAGTTCCTACCCCTTACCGATTCAACGGTCTGGAGACCATTGGCATCGTCGTATTTTTACTCAACATCGTTTTCTATTTCACTATCTGGGCCCTTTTGATTACGAGATTCTATTTCTTTCCTTACACGTTCAAGGCCTCGTTTCTTCATCCCACAGAGTCGCTTTTCGTCCCTGCTACGGTGGTCTCGTTTGGGACCATCCTGATCAACATCTCCCAGTATGGACCGGGCAAGACAGGACCCTGGCTCGTCCAGGCCGTGCAGGTGCTATTCTGGTTTGATGCCGCGCTTGCTGTTGTCCTCTCTGCCGGTATATACCTCCTCCTGTAAGCTAACCCCATCAGACAATGTCTTGATGAAGACACATAATCTGACTGGTTCAGGTGGTCGACGCAAACCTTCACCATCGCCCAGATGACGCCAATTTGGATCTTCCCGGCCTATCCGATGCTGATCATTGGGCCCCACGCGGGAGTCTTGAGTGCTCACCTGAGCCCTGCCGAGTCTCTTACGATTATCATCGGGGGCTTAACCATCCAGGGGGTTGGATTTCTGGTATCGTTAATGGTCTATTCTGCCTTCATCTATCGATTGATGACCCAGAAGCTCCCGAAGGAGAACATTAGACCAGGGATGTTCGTGTCCGTTGGACCAAGCGCCTTCACCGTTGCTGCGGTCGTCAACATGGCCGCCAACGCGGAAAGGGCTTTCCCGCCGGATTTCATGGGAAACGGAGCGCAAGCGGCAATGATAGTGCGAGTGATTGCTAATTTCGCTTGTCTCTGGTTATGGGGGTACGTCTGCAGCTGCATGCACAACCTCATCATGCTAATTGCGATTCAAATAGGCTGGCAATCTTCTTCTTTTTCATTGCTACGTTCGCACACCTCGTCGCCATCGGTCAGGGTCGTATGATTTTCTCCATGGCTTGGTTCTCGTTCGTGTTCCCTAACACTGCGCTGATTACAGCGACGTTTGCAATTGGTAAAGCGTATTCCTGCAAACCCATCGAGATTATAGGACTCGTCATGACGGTCATGTTGATTTTGATGTACTTTTTTGTTGTGTACATGATGATTCGCGCCATCAGATTACGGCATATATTGTGGCCTCAGAAAGGTGAAGACAAGGATGAGGGTGGATTTCGAATCAAAGAAATCAAACTTGATTCCCCTGTGGAGGGGTCCAGCCGTGTGTGATCCGTTTGCATTTAAACTGGCGTTTGGGAAAAATCACTGGGCTTCGGTATTTGCATCTTTGGCATCTATCTGGTGTTGTTGAACCAGATGATTGTTTTTCTCGGGGTCCTAGCAAGGATAATCACTTACCTACTTACTGGACAGCTGTGACAGCGCCATCAACGCTCGCCATCAGAGTCGGTTTATTTACCATCTCGGCTCGGCTTGTTGCAATACTTTCGGGATCAATTGTGTTCCTATCTATCCTGTCCAGTCCTTGTGTTGTTTTACACCGTGCCATCGACGATCACAAGTCCTCCGTGCAACCTAGTCAGGTAGGTGGCTAGCTAGGTAGCTAAGACAAGTTCTCGATTGTCTGGCAGTGTTCATGCGTGGTACGGTACGGGAGATTGCAATGTTGATCAAGACATCAGGACACATAAGCCGAGTAATAGCTCTGCTTATATGGCTTAAACAAGCCCGGGAGTATGTCATTCGGATGATCTTTCTTATGTGTTCACTGACAAGACTGCCCCTTCCCGGGTGGCAAACTACAGGATTTGGACAGGGTTGTTGTAAATTTCGGGCAAATAACTTACCTATATGTATATTTTATATAGAATAGTATATTCTTTGACAGATAATAATAATAATAGTGATTGAAGAGGAAAAAAATCTAGGATTAGTACTAACTAATGCCTACCTAATGCCAGGGACGCTTTTTATTTTCTTTATTGGTTTATTATATTCATCTATCATATAGCCTTCTTGTTATAGGCATACTTTTATTGATATTATTAAATAGTATAAGTATATTCACTTTATTATAATATATATTATAATATTACTGGTTATTACTTCCTATGGCCATCTAATGTTGCGGGCTAAGCCCATATTGCTGACTCAGCTTCGCTCTCGTTTTCTGATTGGTCCATTTGTTGTTCATCACATGACTCCTGTTGATATAACTCGCGTGCCTTTCTCTCTCTTCCTTCCTTCCCCAGCGAATCCTTTTTATGAGCTCCTAGTTTCTAGACAGCAAGGCTTTGGCCCTTCACATCTAATGACATTGTACTTTTCTCTGTAGTTCTCCCTATAGGCCTTGCCATATAGGCTTTACTATAGGCCTTATACTGAAAGTTTGTTATCATTCCCAGGCCTGGGATGCTTTAAATTATAGGTGCAAAGATGTTTGTTAGATAATGTAACTTTCCTTGTTGTTAGTGTATCATGTGAAGAGCCCAGTTAGTGCTAGGGAAAAGGAAAACCTTAAAAAAAAAAGAAAAGAAAAGAAAAAAGGGAAAAAAAAAGATTCAATCAAGGGGGAAAAGATGTTACAGAGATTATCCCTAGGATAATAGGGGCAAAAAAGATGGACTCACCAGGAAACCTAGGACTACCCTGAAGCTTCCTATCTCTGCTCTTGTGACCTAAGGAGGTAGGAGGTGCAAACGAGCCTACTTCAGATATTCTTCCTGCATACCCAGACTTTATATCATGCCTAGTCAGTCAGATGACAAAGACACATCTCTCCCAACCTTGTTTATCTCCCAGTAATATATATATATATATATATATATACATACAATTCTAGAATAATACCAAAAATAATATCGTTAAATACCTAGTCGGTATCAAAGACTCAAAGGTGTATGTAATGCCCACCAGCCTCCCACCCCGGAGTTCTGAGGACATTACCGGCCAAAGAAATATGAAAAAAAAAAACTGTAGGATTCGAACCCACGCCCCCTTTCGA
>NW_027192456.1:1235-47270 GCF_041956645.1 Rasamsonia byssochlamydoides | reverse complement strand
GGGCCCCCCCCCCCCCCCCCCCCCCCCCCCCCCCCCCCCCCCCAACCACGCAGAATCTAAGCCAGGCCAATAAACCTCATACAGGCAAGATGGCCGAGCGGTCGAAGGCGTGAGGTTAAGGTTCACCTTAATAGAGAGCTCATACAGGCTTCCTCATCTCCGAAAGGGGGCGTGGGTTCGAATCCCACTCTTGTCATCATGACTTTTTGCACCGGAATCGTCGATATCAATTTTTTTTAACGTATAGAGTATTATACCACAAGCCCATGTGATTTGTTGATGGGACTTCCCAATTATGACCTATTTTCGGAAGCGGCAAAGAAATACTACTGGTTCATTGAAGACATGGGCATGTGATTGTGTGTGGTTTGGATTGGATGCTTTCTGGGGTTAATGACAACAAATCATGAACAGATTGGAAAAAAAAAAAAGGAGCTGGTATTTTCTTTTATATCAAGCGCCAGTCTGTGTGGATCGGTTCTCTTTGTTCCTTTTGTGTTCTAGGTCTTGATTAAGAATGTCTTGCCACGTGCTTGTGCAGGGTTCTTTAGGGAATTATATATATTCTGCGGAAGGTATGCTTAGCCTTCTCTTGGATTGTCGCTGATGTCAATTATCCAACCTTGCAGCAGATCCAAACTAACAAATGAGATCAAACCACTTATTATTATTATTCACAACAACTGACACTTCAATAGTATGATGTAAGAATGGCAGCAATACTATTAATAGGCATAGTACACAATAGAACACCCACATCAATAACAATAGGACCCAAAAGACGCCACACAATAGTCACTGATCTAATAATCAGTACTCATAATTTCCACACCGAAAAGATCAACCTGGCTGAATCGAACCAAATAAAATAAACATTATTTGATGTCAGCAGGAGAACCAACTTACTGGTTCCTCCCGCGTTTGCCGCAGGAAAAGAAGCCAGTCGAGACTTGACTGCACACAGTAATCTGAGCAACACTTCAAAGCATGATATCCAATATAGATACACTCTTCTAGATGTTCGTCTCACCTCAAAGTGTTGATTTCCAGGGGAATTATTTCCATGCATCAAATGAGACAATACTACTCTATGACCACTTTTTTATATGCGACAAGTATTAAAGTCTTATCAGGTGTCTAGTTCACAGACCATTGACACGAACAAAAAGTAGAAAAAAAAAGAAGTCCAATAGCAAAAGTGTGCTGACAAAGGCGTTGTGGTCTCTACCACACGAGTGGTAAGCATAAAAAATACGTCATAATGAATGACAAAAAAGAATCAACGTCCCCGGGCAGGCTCGAACTGCCAACCTCCTGATGAACTGTTGAATAACAGTCAGACGCGCTAGCCGATTGCGCCACGGAGACATGCTTGTGTGAACGGCGGCTTGAGTTTATGTCTGATGTGGAGAATTCGAGAGTAAAGTTGCGAATGCCCATAAGCAACGGGCAAACCGACAGTCGGGCTTTGTGGGACACTGGGACTTGTGTGTGGGCATAATTAAAGGCGGCGAGGGGATCGACAAACCGATACGTTGGATCTCATTTGATTTCATTCTCTGGAACGAGTTACCTGGGTACCGTGGGCGAGTCGAGCCCTAAGCAGGACCCGATCAGGCTTAGAGCGGGGTTTTCTAGCAGGTTTGCAGGCGGGGCGCAAAGACCTCAGGAAGAGTAAAAAAAAAAGGCATTAGTGGGGAGGAGCCTGGTAGGCTGCGACGGGTCGCGACTCGCAGCTAGTACCAAAATTAAAACACAGGAGGAGGTATTTTTTTGTCTTCAGTCTTGATTTGATTCATCTTTATCAATCTGGGGATCGTGATCGTCAACGCCAAGTGAGCGCAGCGCAATCCTGTTTCTTCGCTTTCCGCGCGTCAACAAGTTCGATTTCCCAGCAGATATAAATACGCAGATAAGTCTGGAATATATTCGCTCGCATTTACGTCGCCGTCGCCGTCGTCTCCCTCTGCGAATTCTATAAGAACAGTCCTCGCATAGCTAGACAAGATGCCCGAGAAGGTCTACGTCACCTATAACCAGGTACGTTTGTCGCAGATTATTCTGGACTGTGTTTTTTTTTACTCTGCGCAGTCGCGACAATAGAATATTATGGGAATTTTAACTAACACCTTGAATTATAGGTGCACAAGCTGTGCCGGGCCTCCGCGGAAAAGATCCTGAAAGAATTCCGCCCCAATCTTATGATCGCAATCGGGGGTGGTGGATATGTCCCAGCTCGCATTCTTCGGTAGGATGAGATACCTCCTCCAGTCGATGTTTCCGGCGCGAAAAAAAAACCGTCGCAAACACTGGGGAGACTAATGTTTGGGTTGTCCAGATCCTTCCTGAAACTCCCCGGTGAACCTAACATCCCCATCCAGGCCATTGGACTGTCGCTGTACGAGAGCTTGGGGAAGGATGACCCCGAGGAGAAGCCCGGCACGAAGGTTACGCGCACGCAATGGCTGGATCTGAGCTCTCTCGAAATGGCCAACTTGATCGGCAAGAATGTTCTGATTGTCGACGAGGTGGACGACACGCGAACCACGCTGGAATATGCAGTCCGGGAACTGGAGAAGGATGTTCAGCTTGCGCAGAAGAACCTAGGGCGCGAGGGGGAGAAGACTACCTTCTATATTTTCGTGCTACATGTGAGTACAGCTTACATATGGCGTATCCTGTGATGATTGTTCTAACTGTCATTAGAACAAGGATAAGTCGAAGAAGGGCAAATTGCCCGATGAGATGATGCAATCAGGCCGGTATCACGCTGCCGTCACGACGGGAGACGTCTGGATCTGCTATCCCTGGGAAGCAACGTACGTTAGCTGAATACTCTGGTTGATGGACTGACTAGCTGACATCATCCAATAGGGATATTGACGAACACGATGCTCTCGCCAAGGAGCACCCTCTTATCTGATTGCTCAGACATCCGTACTTCGCTACAATCTTTTCCCCTCCCAAGTTCATCCTGCTCGAAAATCCCATCCGCATTATGTTACAATATTCCACATTTTACCCTCGGCGTTTGTATGAGAATCTAAAAAGTTCACCTTTTCTTTTGGTTTGTTATGCATATCCGCCTCAAATGGCAGACATTTTTTTTGGCTCCTGTGTATGGTTTTGTTTGTCTCTAGATCTTTATCTTTAGATTATCAGCCTCGAAGGCGTGGAGGCGTGAAGGCGTGAAGGCGTGGAGCTGAAGAAGAGGGAAAGAAGTACATAACTTATTCCTACATAACTAACTCATTTCATGGTGATATTTTCTGGATTGGACCACGTGCAACTATTTCTGCTTACACTCACTAGGTTGTCGTGACAGGAAGACAGCTCGTTCCTATGGTCTGACCTGATCTCCCTCAAAAGAGATTGATTTCAATCTCAAGACAGAACAGAGACAGAGACAAAGACAGACAGGCAGGCAGACAGACAAGAGTGAGTATGAGTATATGTTAACCTATTATTAGCTAGGTATCTAGTCTAGTCTAGGCAGGTTTTGTTTTACTTTAATTTCATGCACTTTGAGGCAGGGCTTGTATAGCAAATAGCAAATAGCAAGCTAAAAAAAGTCTCATCACTGATCACTCACAGAAAGGGCATGACGATAGACAAGAAGCAAGCTCGCTGGATGATACCTATACACGGGATAGTCTTCCTCCATCCCTAAAATCCCCAGTGTCTTTTTTTTCCCTTTTATTTCTATACCACTTGAATCAGCTCACCACAAGATGAACGTTCGTTCGCATCGAAAAGAAAAAAAAAACGGGTTCCCAAGAAGAAGAAAAATAAAAAGAAAAAGCCTAATAACTAAGAACCTCCTCCCATCAGAAGAAAAAAAATAAAATACATCAACAGCAAAACTATCGTCTAGGCTTGTTTAATCCACGTCGATCTTGTTCCTGCGCAACTCCGCTTTGGCCGTCTCGATCTCTCGTTGCAGCGACTCGTGCGCCTCGGGGACATCGTTGAAGGTCATGATCATCCAGCCTAACCGGGCGAGGAGGAAGCAGGCGAAGGAGATGAGGGCGTAGAAGGGGAGCTATATATAGTAGTCACGTAGACAAAGCTTAGTGGATATGTCATGCAAGTTGAAGGTGGCGAAGTTGTTGCTTCTATTATTCAGAGAGTAGAAAGAGGGAAAAAGTATGGACTCGAATGGTATGAGGGTATGTATGGGTGGTGTCAAGAGTATATCAACGGGGCAGGTGCAGACGTACAACAGGGACGATCTCGGTCTGGATGGTCTCGTTCAGAGGGACAAGGCCGAGGTAGAGAGCCAGGTAGAGCTGTCAAACGTAAGAACACGTCAGTAAGTTAGTTACAAAAAGATCGAAACAATCTATTTGCCGGGAATAAGGCGCAGGCGCAGGTTATGGGTGATCTGACATACCGACGAGACTAGCAGGAGGACCGACACGGTCTGCTGTGCGCGCGTCATGATGGCGGCAAGGCAAGTTCTCAACCAGAAAGGGTCGACTATGCGGCGCGCAAAGGATACGACAGAGCGAAGTAGGATTCTACGCTGTATTCCTAGACAGCGCAAGAAAAGAGGAATTTCAAAACAAGCGCAATGACAAAAAGTGGAGAGCAGGTTGCGATGGACCAAAAGACAGACAGCTGAAGCTTCGTTTGCGGCGCAATTACTCCGTACTGCATCTCCTGGCCGCGGGGGCTGCCGTAGAGCAGCAGCAGCTCAAGTTAGGTTGGAATGTGTTGCAACTGACAACATTATCATTATGATTGACCATCCGCCGTAGGGAGTATGTAGTCGTTTAGAGCGGATATTCTACAATTGCTCAGGCATATGTAACGTTTGCCTAATCATTGTTCTTGATATCTATTCATTTTCATCGAGTGCGACTCCTGGTTTAGGCTTCAATGGCCCTTTCTTAGGCAGGGTGCTTTAGTTGGGACTTCCGACCTATGACAGTTCGCCATTCTTTGAGCTTTGGACATACTAAAAGTGAAGTGCCCTGCCGCGACTAAATTCCTGTCTACTGCCCACGCTTTTCAGACAGATGGCAGTGCTAGTTTATACCTGGCAAACATACAGCATAGACAGCTCATTTTTCTTGCTTGCTTGAAGCTCTTCTTTCAGTTTTCCCGGCATTCAGGCAAAGCTGCCGCAGAGACGGTACGGATAAATGGTTCGAAATTAAATTACTATACGCCGCCTCGGAATCGATTCACACATCTAGGCTCTCATCTGCCTAGTCTGGCAAGTAGGAAGAGAACAGGTTTGACTATTCAAGACATCTTATACCAAGTACTTCTGCAGAAGTGGGGCGACCAGGCTTCAGTGGTCCCTGTCCACCCCAAAGACATCTCTCCTGCCTATCTAGGCGAGCTAGAGGAACTCATTCCCTGCGCTGTGGAGAGGATTTCAGCGTTTCGAGCAGGCAGGAGTCTCTAGCTTAGGCATCAACTTGATAATCTGATATTTGACAAAATGGCTTCTCAGAATGATGAACATGATAAATCCGGGGCCCCAGAGCCCGCGCCGATATCAATCGATGGCAGTTCTGCTCAACAAGCTTCAACTCAGATTCAGCCAAGCGGAGAACTTGAATTTCCCGCAGTGAAGACTATTTTGTCTGCGCTTACAGATTCGGCCCCGTCTGCCCCTGCCAGAGGTCATCTTAGTTTGCAGCCTGAAGAGCAGGACGAAATGTTTCGCGCTTTGCAGAACGTTCTCCTCAAGGCTGATGAGAATGAAGGAAATTTTGATGTTAAGGAGCTCGTATCCTCTCTCGAGCAGGCAGATGCCGATTCTCAACGAGGGCAGCGCAATCTGAAGGCTCTGGAAGGCGTCTCTTCCACCCTGGACAAGCTTTGGCAAAGTAGATCTCAATATATGGCCCAAGCGGCGGAGGCCCTGGCAAACGGGAGTCGAGATCGTAAGATATACCTTTCCTGCACCACAAGCTGAAGGGAAAGCTGACGATCTTGTAGCATCCTGGCGGGCCCCCTTCGGCCGGGCGGGCATATTGGGCTTCTTCCTCCGGGTTGTTGCGTCGAAGGAGCAGATCGAGGATGGTATCTTGTTCCATTCATTAAGGCTGATTGGAAATTCGTGCGCAGATACAGGTTTGACCCTTCGTTTTTTTCTCTACATTGCAGTTGCAGCAGTATTAACCAGGGTCTAGATGAAAATCGACAGATCGTTGTAACCGACAATTACACTCTTCCTATCATCCGTCTCTTTCTCAATTCTGCGCTCGTCCATGTTGCAATTCCTGTTATTTATAATATATGCACGGATTTTGGTATGATTTTTTATACATCGAGATGTGGGTGAACCAGCTAACCGAAAACAGAGCCAGCTCAATCCCAGGTTGCAGCAAACCGAATTGGGTATATATTGCTCAAACTCATCAGCGAGGGAGCGATTGAAGGAAATTCCCTGCTCAATTATGCCTATGAATTGGTCGAGATGGCATCAGAATATGGTAGGTCTATCAATGGTTTTGTAATATGTTTTCTGACGTGAACAGAGGAAGGAATCGAAGGTTCCCCTGATGGAACCATCGTACTGCTGATGAATCTGGCTGTCGACAAGAGCACAACTTTCGCGCAGTATGCTTGTCTCGTAAACTGTCTGGTCGCTTATCTGCGCAATGAACGGTTTCAAAGTGCATGTATACGACATAGACTGGTGGAACAGTTACTTTCTGTTCTTCGTCACTCATACGCAACCGATGCAGACGAGTCGTCAAGCGAAGACGTGCAACTGCTGTCTCAATTGCGATTAAAGCTCAACCAAGCACTATCAGACATATCTGCACTGCCGCAGTTTGCCGATACTTACCCGCTTGACTCTCCGCTGTCGAATACTCTAAAAGCGTGGCTCGAGAATGCTGAAGACCAATTGCAGATATGTGCCTGTGTCATGTTGGGAAACTTGGCCAGGTCAGATGAGGTGTGCAAGTTCATGGTCGAGCGCTTAGAGATCCATAAACCGTTGATAGCCATGCTGAAGACCGATGCCCGGGGCAGTGTCTTCCACGCTGCGCTAGGATTCCTGAAGAATCTGGCCATCGCTGGAGAGAATCGACAGCACCTAGGCGATGCTGGAATCATACCTGCCGTGTCTCATCTCTGGACATTTGATATTGTTCCCCAAGTGCAATTCTCCGCTGTCAGCCTCACCCGCCAGGTCATAACGTCTTCTTTCCAAAACGTCTCGCGACTTCTTGACTCTCTTTCGTCCGACCCGGACTCTCCAGCTCATGAACGGTCCTATCTTTCTCTGTTGCTCTCGCTCTTTGGCAAGACCGACGCGCCCCCGATCAAAACCGAAATCGGTCGCTCTATTGCATCGATCTGTCGCACCGTCACCTCTCGCGCGCGGGAGGGACAGGATGATGCAAAAGCCCTACTCGAGCGCCTGTTCAGTCTGCATGAGGGTATTGCCCGTCCACTCGGTGCCATGATCACGCAGACGGAGTGGCCCGTCGTGCGAAGCGAGGGATGGTTTGCGTTAGCTTTGATGGCGTCCAGTCCAGCAGGCTCGTTGGCCGTGGTTGACTGTCTGCAAAACATGGACGTGTATCAGCTGTTGGAGGACAGTCTCACTGCTGAGATTCCTGCATCGGCTTCGGAGGCTGAAAAGCTGCAAAAGAGCAAGGATCGGGACAATGTGGTCATCCTTGTGAAGGAACTATTAAGCAACGATGTATGTCTACCTATCGTTTCCTTCTTGTTATGAAGCTAGCTGACTTCAATTCGCACAGCCCGAATTTCTTTCCGAGTCCCGCAAAGCCAGGCTGCAGGAGCTGATGAAGAAGGCTGCTTCGGCTTCAGTTCGAGAAAGTAGCTGACGAGACAATTATCGAAACGAGTGACACGTCTAATCAAGTGCCACTCTTTATATCTTGACGATACGATACGATACGATAAGATGAAATGAAATGGAATGAGCTGAGCTGAGCACTTTGAAACTATCCCCGATCTTCCATTGATCATTGAATTCCTCAAGTTGTCATCCATCCATGACAATCTATGTACATACATTTGAATCTAGATTTCCACGAGCAATCATGAACCGTCAGCACATGCAATTATATACATTATATCTACTTTCTTTTTATTTCCCGTCTGAACATTGTAAACGCTGCGCCAAAACAGGGAAAAGAACCAAGGGTATAAATAGAAGAATATCTATGAGTGAGTCTGTGCAACAATGCGAGAACTCTATAAAAGAGATGACGACAGGTCACGTCAGATTCTTCTCTCTCTCTTTGCGGTGCTTATCGCGCAATCTCTTCTCCGTCTTCATGAATTCTCTAATGCCGACGGGGATCCCAGCAAAGAGGTTATCGTCAATGTCCTCCCCCGGCGAAGGCATCGACCAATTCGTCTCGCTGCCCCCTCCATCATCATCCATACTCATACTGGCACTGTCCACTTCCGCCCTCGGACTCTGCCGCATATCCGGACTGGGCCGGGCTTCTTTGGCTTTGGCCTGCGCCTCCTGCACCCGCGCAGCCCACACCTCCATCTCATCGCGATAGTCGTCCCAGACACAGTGCGCGCAGCCGCTCATGCAGCAGTTATCCGGCTCGACGGGGCGCGGGGGGATAGCGACGCCGTTCACCGTCTTCCAGGTTGATTCCGGAGGCATTGTCGCGGGGTTGTATCTCGTTGATTTGTACCCCGGTCCTGCGAGACGGGAGCCGAAGACGATTGACATTTTGTCCGCTGGGGATTGTGGTTCGGTTGTTGAGGCTGGAGTTGGTGGTGGTGCTTTTTCTTCCTGACTACTACTGCTGGTGGTGGTGGTGGTGGTGGGGACGACCTTCCTGGTCGAACGAGCACGACGGGCGTGCGGAAAAGGTGCGCGCAGAAGATCTGAATAATATCCCGACAGGGGATAAGCCTGTGGAGGATCTTGAGGTCCTATTCCGGGGTTCTCATCCTTGCCGCGGGGCGCTGTCGTAGTCGCAGGCCGAAGGGAACTCGTGGAGAAGAAGCTGGATGAGCGTGGCGACTCCCGCGGAGGTCGAAACTTCGATCTGAAGACATAGCGATTCCAACAGGATGCACATAGCGACCGCGGAAGAGAGCGTTGCCTTGCTAACATGGCGAATTGCTCCATTTCCGGGGCTGTTGCCAGCAATGAGGGGATTTATTGACTGAGAGATCAATGATCAGAATTGAATTGCCGGGACTCAGTCGGGTTATTATGTCATGGTGCAAACTCTGCAAACAGCTTTGTCTGTATTTACTGTACTGTGTTTCTCCGCCAAACAACGCGCCGCAATGAAGGCAGCTCATCCAGTCTAGGTGGGCGCCAATTCGGCCTAGGGTTATAGTTTCTCTTTATTTTCAGATTTGGATGATTTACTGTATGGGATTTCTGTCCAATGTCAGCATCACCCGCCAAACGGCGCAAAACGAGTCCGACCACTGCTGTCCCGATTGACGCGCCTGAATCGACTCAAGCAGACAGCACCGCCCAGGATGTGCCAGTGCCACCACCAGTCTCTCATCGCCCTTCATTCCAGTCGCCGACGAGGGCAAGCTTGGCTCGATCCAATCCGGAGATCTTATCGCATGTCTTCAACCGGTCGCCGACGAGGAGCCCCCAGCGACCTACGAACGAGTCGGAGGAGAGAGTCTTTGGACTGCGAGACAGGAAGGCCCTGAGACCTTCCCTGACTGCCGCTGGGAGCCCCGGTGGTTTCCTGGCTCTCTCTCCCCGGCGAAGGTCGGGCGCGATCCAAGCTTTCGCTGCTCCGCCGCGCAGAGTCTCCCGGAGGATTGAAATCCCCAATGTAGACGGGACGCAAGAGCAGAATGTGTCCACACCTGTTCACAGCAACACTCCTGACGAGCAATTGGCGTCCGAATTGGACAGTGCGACGCGCGAGTCCGAAGCCCGTAATCCGTCGGTGCCTCCATTGCTGCAGGAGGAATATGGCGAGCCGGAGCTGCCTCCAACGCCGACTGAACTAGGTCTGGAGAAACGGCCTGAACGACCAAAGGGGCTGCTGAGCAGTCCAAGCTCTCGGAAACATCGACGAGAGGGGCTGAGACCAAGCACGCTCAGGCTGGACCAGGTGCAGCTTTCATCAGAAAATAACCAAAGTGAAGATGATATGCCAGAGGTGGTGCGGAAGAAACAAAAATTAAGAGACGAGCTTGCAGAACAACTAGAGCGTCTCAAGTCTGAAGTCGCACAATTAGAAAGCTGGGCACAGCGGACTGAACGACTTGATGATCCGGAGCCTGATGTAGAAGCTGTCAGGAATCTCATGTTAGTACAGTACCATTTTGCAATACATAATGACATCGACCTCTTACTGACTCGAAATAGTTCTCTATTGACTACGTCAAACCCGTCGTGCGCGCCCTCTTCGCTGGCGCCTCCGGACCCTCCACCGCTATCGTCTCTCATTTCTTCCCTTCTCCCATTCTCAGCAAAGGCCGCACCCGAGAAGCCGCGTCCGACATCTCCTGATCCAACCAATCCGTTTGTTCTGAAGGAGCTTGCGGATCCCACACCTTATCTCACCGTGTTTGCTCCGTTAAATCTTCTGACATATTCTACCAAGATCTCCGCGGAACCAACCTTGACAGAAACACATTCTATAACTTTGTCAGCACCCCCTCCTTTCCCTCGACATCTATACAAGATACCCTTGACTTTTAAGACGAATTTGGAGTCACAATGTGTGACGTCGATATCGATATCGAATGATCAGTCTGCGAAGATCCCGCCAGCCCTGCATGGTTGGATGAACTCTCGTCTGGCAAACCCACTGCTGCAGCTGGATGTGTCAGGTCTCTGCTGGGGGATATGCCGATACTGGGAGGCTTCCGTCTGTCGTGCAAGGATCTGGGCGAAATTGAAAAGGAAACATGAGGCTTTGGTAGCGGGTGTAGCAGGTGCCAGGATTGATAATAACATGGACAGCAGCGACGACGAAGAAGAGATACGAAAACCGCTGAAGAAGTCCGATCTCCGGGCACTAATTCCCCATCTCGAACGGACATCAATGATCTTTTCCTCCGGCGCCAACAAAAAACGAGAATCAAAACTCCTCCTCTCCTGCCCATTGACACTAGACGAATGGACCAGCGAGCCGCAACTGAAGCCCGAAATCAGCATCTCGATCCCTCCTGACCTTGTGGATACGATGAAGAGGCTGAAGGTAGAACGGGACGTGAAACGGCTCTTTCGGACCTTGCTCAAGGAGGGACGAAGAAGAGGGGGAGATACCGGATATGGAGATACAGATGGAGATGCCATCGTGAAAGCGACCGAAGGCGTCATGGGCGTGTTGTTTGGAATCGACGTTCTTACAGCGAGGAGTAATGGTACTGGCAAACAATAGTATAGGTAGTATAGTATAGTATAAATAATGACTGGTTTGGTTGGTGTCTGATTGTGATTGAATTGGATGAGTTAGATAAATGAATAAGGCTTCTTGGCTGGTCAGCTAAGATGAATATATTCTCTTCTCACCTTCATTGTCCTGTCCCTTCTTTTCAGAGTCGTAGTAGCTACGTACTGTACGTGTATGATAGATAAGCTCAGGGACCGGGCGAGACCAGACCAGACCAGACCATTTTTCCATTTATTTGATGGGGTTGATTTTAAGAGACATGCCATAAGGAATAATAAGGAAACAGCAGCGTGATTCACGCCGGACCACACACAGCACACCACGGACCAAGAACCTAGGTACTTAACAACCACAACCTCGTTAACAAAGTGGTGGGCGAGACAAGAGGTCTTTTCATCAAACTGAAACTGAAACAGAAAGATATCAATCATATCATTATCATATTGTTGATATTCTTGATGATATCTATTTCTTGGCAGCATCAGCTTCCTCAGCCTTGGCCTTGGCTCTCTTCTCCCGGACACCGACCAGACGAGCCTCGCTCCGGGCCTCGCGCAACCGACGGTAAGCGGCCTTCTCGCCCTCGGGCAGCTCGTCGCGCTTGATCTCAGTAATGGCCTCCTCGCGGGTGATGTTCTTGACAGGCAGCGTGGCCTGCACGCGGGTGGCGTAGCCCTCAACCTTGCCCTCGGCAGCGAAGGCGTCCTTGGCAGCCTTGACTTCCTCGGCGGACGAATCCAGCTTCTTGAACTGGCCGCTCTTGCGGGGGAACAGAATCAGGCGGGCCTTGTACTCCTTGAGGCGGGCGACATTGGCGGCAAGGGACTCCTGGGAAACGTTCTTGCGGCGGTGGTCGACCGCAATGCCGATGGTAGGAGCGAGCTTGCGGGGGATACCAGCTTCCTAATTCGCAAGTGTAAGCATGCAACTTTTATAATCCTTCTCTTTTTCATCCACGCCATTCCCAGCGTAAAAGAATCCGCAGTATAATTCTTCCAAGTATGATTCTTCGGGAAATACCTTCAGCTCCTGCAGAGTGAAGCCACGACCAGCCCTAACGCGGCGGTTGTACTTGATGGTGGGACACCGCACCACGGGGCGGAGCTTGTCGACTGGACGGGGAGCAACAGCGGCAGCCTTTGCGAGACGGGCCTGACGACGGCGGTGCTTGCGACCGGGCTAGATGAAAAATGCCCAATCAGTCCATTGTTCAGAACTTCAATAATTTGGACAAGGCAGTTTCGAAATTCGCCTTAATCCTGTTTCCGGAAGATATTCTAGCGTACCTGGTCGAAGTGCACGCGCACACGACGCTGCCAGTCCTTGTGGAAGTCTGGAATAACACATTCGTCAGAAATGCTCCTCAAAACACATGTCTCCCCATGATATCCCCAGAACAGCTTCATCTCATATCCTCCCTCCGGCATCCATCACGTCGCATTCCATTCCATCATCCTATCAACACTTGCAAAAAGCGATTCGGGTGGTTACTCACGGTTGTTCGGGATAGCGTTGTTGTGCTTGATCGCCTATTATCATAACAAGTCAAGTCAGAAACACATCCACAACTAAAACAGCCATCTCTTTAGACAGCCGTCTGTCACAATCAACAGGTAAAACGGGAAACACACCATTGTGCCGGATGGAGACCAAGTCTCAGGCTGCTGTCAAGGTCGTGGTCGTCGGTGGTTGCTGGTCGAGTCTCAAAAGACTCTCTCTCCTTCAATATTGGGTGGAACTTTTTTCGGTGTGGGCGACGCGAGCCCAATGTGTCCAACCGCCGCGCTGAGCCGCCCACGCACTCTCGCTTAGCGAGCCCTAAGAGAGCTAAGCCCGATTCGGGTGCGGAAGCGCTTTCCGAGGGACCTAGCCGCGGATCATCAACATCTGCAATCGAGGATAGATATAGATACCTTTTTCTTAGGACCGTTGAAGTTCTTGATTTCATTGTGTATCATGTAATCATTTGACTTTTGAAGGTCTTTTTCTGTGTTAGGATGGGGCAAGATTTCTACACGTGACTCAGGAGTGATGCCTCAGGAGGAAGACTTCATCATGTCAGTACAGTACTCCGTACTTTGGCAGATTTATCAGGTTGTCATAAAATCGTGCTATATGGCTTCTTAGGGCTATGAGATTACATTTTATCATATGTTGTACACGTCACATACGAATTTTATTTAAAGAGCACGAGGAAAAAGATCTGCGATTCGCAGTTTCATTCTGTTAGACTAAGCTATCTAATACCGAAGAACAACCTGCGGCAACAGCCATTCTCAAGCAGGTAACAAGACATAACAAACCCCAGAAGGCTAGAGTCTATCTCAAGACAACCCTCCAACGAGGAGACAGAAGTAGCTCATGCAGTACCCATAAGGCCACACCAACCACCCAACGCCTTTGAAGAGAGTAGAAAAGAAGCAAGATCCTCCAGTTGACATCAATAAAACTTTCCCAATAACGCCATTTGTTTGAAATCCCATCACACGCATATGTTCATCACTCGTAAAATTTTGTACCGAAGAAGGTGCAAATCAAAAAAGAGAAATATGGCCTACAGAGTCTGGGTAGAAGCCATCGACACTGTCAAGCCACTGCAGACTCTACGCATTCCACGCGTTGATGCCCAGACCAACGTCCTTGGACCTCTTCGCCACGGCCTCATCCTCTTCAAACACTCCCTTGCGTTTCTGCGAGATCGAATTAGGCCGCTCGACTCCCGCCTTCTTGACCTGGCCAAACAATTTCGTCTGAAGAAGGTTGCTGGATCTGCCGACATTGCGAGCAGGGGACGACGCCTCCGCCTGGCTGCTTCCCGGGAAGCGACGAAGCATGTTTGTGGCCAGAGAACTAGCTTGTGACGCCGGCACGTCTTCGTCGGTAACTGCTTCCTCGGCATCAGACGCAGAAATCGTGCTGTCTCGGTCATGGCGGTCCCGTTCTGCCAGAGGCTGCTCGCGCTCAGGGGTGCTGATTCTCTCCCGGGATCGGCTGCCTGGAGTGCTGTACTGGATCTCAGGAACATCCCGAGAGCGCTGAGGGGTGACGGGAAGGGAGGACATAGAGTGGGATCCCCGGATATGACCACCACCGTGGCTTTGCCTGGGCAGACGGGCACGACCCGACGTGGGAGAGACATTCGCAGATTCTCCGTTCAAGACGCGATCGGCCGCTAGCAAGGTTGCAAACGCATCGTGGTTGGTATGGCAGCGGGCACTGTCGGGATATCGAGACTGCGATTTCCTCTGGGGGGTCTGGAACTCGGTGCGAGGACTGGACGACAGCGAGCCTTGATCCAACATGAGAGTAAAATGCTCCCGATTTTCTCGGATACGTTTCTTCAGAAGCCGGTTCTCCTCTCGTAACGACTCATGTTTCCCATTCTCTTCCTCAACTACTTCTTCGATGAACCTTTCGGCATCCTCGAGTCTCTTTTGCAGTTGCGCATTGAGCCGCTCCAGTTCCTCAATCCGCTTCAAGGACGCGTCCAGTTGCGGGTTCGGAGACGGTTGCGGCGTCCTCAGATCTGAGACACAATGGCGATTCCGATACTCCGAGCTCTGCAAGATTTCCACCTCCCTTCGGGCCAGCTGCTGCTCTACCTCGGCACGCTTGATCGCTTCATTGCTGGCAAAGGAGAGCAGACTATTCTGTAATTTGAAGTGCAAGGCGGACATGCGGGCCTCCTGCGCGACACCCAGCAGGTCCTTGGCCATTGCACGGAGTTGTTCTTCATTGGCGGCGTCGATGTCGGCGGTACTAGGCAGGTTCTCAGAAGCACCGTACGCAGCGCGGAGGGTCTTCTCCAATGACTCTGATGGGGGCGACGCGGGGACTACCACATGGGACCCGGATCGGGATCTGGATCGACGGCGCAGAGGAGCATTCACCTGGGATGACGGAGGAGGGGTCATTTCCGATGAAGAGGCGGGTGGAGGCGAACAGAAGTTGCTATTCTTGTCAGATGGCGCCGCATTGCCGTCCCTCGCGGGGCGAAGATCTGGGGAAGCGGAAAGAATGGAGCGCCGCGGCGGGGTGCTGGGGATGGCAATCTCCACAGGAGGAGCCAAGGAGGCCTGCGACAGCCTATCTGTGTCTTGAGACATGATCGATGGTTTGGGGACGTAGGGCGCTTCGATCAGATTTCGAGAAACCCGAAATGGTGGGGCTCAAGTTGGACTTAAGTCTGGGGTAGCTGGTCAGTTCGTGAAGGCGCAGCCCATGGATTCTCCAACAATCCCAGAGTTGTGGTTACCAACCTAGGAAATTTACGAGAATTGCCGGTGAATGAGCGGACAGGTGCCAATTCCTGCCCTGCCTCAAAAGAATGTCACGGACAAGCCGTGAGGATTCGGAATAGACCGGATCAGCCTTCGCAGTATGCTAGACAAAGCGTAAGTCAGGTATGAATATTTGAGTACAATTGACTAAGGGCGCGCAAGCGTTGCCAGCTGGCCGATGATGACGACGACGGAAATGGAGACCGGATGGCTTCCCGCTTATCGCCGATAGGCCCCGGGTGCAGTAGCCAGCAGGCTTCGTGGCGCTCGGATTCGAGAGGGGAGACCACACCACCACGTCAGAAAGGGCCTCGAGGACGAGGCAAAGATGTATGGGAGGTGGTTGGTATGGAAGGATGAACAAAGGGAGAGAAGGAATGGAAGATGGAGGAGATAGAGATAGGGACGTGACATGGAGAGGGAGACCGGAGGTGATGGCTCAGTTAATGGGCGAGTGCTGGCGCGTGCCTGGCAGGTGATGAGGAGGCTGGGGGGTGGTGGTTGTGGGCCAATCAGCATTCCCGTAGTCAACCACCGCCAACCACGTGAGGCCAGCCTCGCAGGAGAATGTGATTCCCCGAGATCAGCCAATGCCCGTCTTAGCCCAGTCGAGCCTAGCGCGGGGAACTCCCTGAAGCTTCTCCAGGTCAGCGGACAGAGCTCGTCACGTGAGGTAAACACGCGGTTGCTACAGCACGTCCCCAGCCAATCACGATGCCAGGTCGAATTTCCCAGGGAGGCAGGGAGTTGGACTGGCAACCATCGGCCCTAGGACGATTCTGTCAGGCAATAATCCCTCCTCGAGATGCCTCTCTTAGACGATCAGCCACTTCTGGAATTGGTGACGAGTAGAGAGTTCGGGAGGATAGTTACAGGATGTCGCCATGATGGTGGACGCTGGAGAATTCCACCAGGTCAGGTAGACTGTCTTCGTCCTCGAACAAGCCCTACCACCATTACTCGGGCCAAAGCATCGCCTGGCAGCATCCCAATGGCGGAATCAAGCAGATCATCCGATTGAGCTGACGTGGCAAGAGTCCATCAACAGAAACTTGGGTCCCAATGCAGACACTCTTTCTGTGGTTTTCGACCTGCGAGGCTGCCTTTGATCTACGGCCGGACGCCTCGACTTGGTCATGAGGTGAAAAGGAACATCGATGGCAGCAGGTGGACAGGAAAGCCATGGGAAAACGCTGCGAGGTGATCTACAATGCCTTGGATGTGTGGTGTCGAGATCATTTCACCGTGACTCTCCTATGGCCGGGCCTACTCCACAGGTGCATGAAACTCACGTCGCTATCAACTTGAGACAACTCCGTATCTGTGTCCAGTTGATCTCGTTAAGATCTTATATGCGACAGGCACTACTGCCACTGAGCGAGAGCAGGCTCTCCTGGTCGACTGGAGATTCACGGAAACCATGTTTTTGCAACATTGACAAGATGGACCCGGGCTAAGTCGGCTGAGTAGAGCCTTTCAGATGTATGCATGATAACAGTATTACAGGCAGGCCTTATCTAGTATTGTAACAGCATTTTGGCGAGCAGAAAAACACAAGGAGGACAAGCCAGCTAGATACCTAGTCATATCGGATACTTACGGTTTTCGTATACTTCCAGATAGTTAACCATCTCTTCAAAGTCCTATCCCAGGAGAGGCTCCCAGTCCTACGTATTGCCCAATCTCTATGTGATGTGGGTGAGATGTAATACTGTAAAGATGGAGTTACTGCCTGGCCAACATGCACGTCATGACTTTCCTAACAGTGCCCACCAGAAAAGGTTCTGCACCCTACTAGTCGAAGAACAATAAACGTCATGTGTCAAGATTTCTCCCATGACTTGATTTTTATACCATTGGTCATAGTGTTCGAATCAAAGCTGTGAAGATACACAGTCATTCATTGTCACGTGCCTATTGGGCAAGGGTAGGTAGCGGCTTCTACTTCTGACCAGATAGTTAGATTGAGCATCATGAAGACCTTGAGATGACTCCAATTTCAGTTTCCACCTCCATATGGTTATGATTTGTATAGGATTCGGCGAGAATCCTAATATGTATTTTATACTCCGTACACCACATGCTGTACTCTGGAGTAGAAAAGCGGACATATATCCATAATGGACACAACATTGAGTGCGCGGCACAGTCCTTGCACTACCAAAGTATGGTAACCAAAGGGTTTAATATTGACAATTGAGAACATGCTGGGTCTCGTCAATTAGCTGTAGAGTTGTTACTGCTGGGACTGGTAACGTAGGCACGGGCCGCACATACTCCGTACCCCTTTCGGGTTCACCAATGAGAGCGTGACCTCGGAGAACTCCTGGAGCATCCGGACCCGTCCGGATGGTTATCCATCATGCTAGTGTACTCCTAGCTGAGGTTGCAAGGCCCATAAAAATAATCTCAATCCTCCATTCGCTTACAATTCTCTTCAACCACATTGACTTGAACCTACTTGCGGAGACTCATCGGTTTCCTCCACTGTCTAAAATCCGCTGCTTGTATTTAACTCCATATATAATTTTTTGTTCTCCCTTGCTGTCCATATTACATTCCGTTAATGTAAATTCCCATTTCGACATGGTTCATTGACCTCAGCTTACCACTGTCTCTCTTTGTTTTTGACAAGTGTATTCTAGCTGCAGTCGACACGTCGTACAACACGTCAACACCAATGGACCGACAAAAGTCTCCCCTCCGTCCCCCGAGCGGGATTCCGCGCTTGGCTTCCAGGATCCCCTTGCCCACCGGCACTGGACAAAGATCCCTCAAGCCATCCCCGTCGAGAGAGCGCCTGCAAGCCGATCCCGGTGTTGACATCGCGCGATTACGACGCCCGTCGCAAGAAACCTTATCGAGAAAAAGTTCTACCCAGTCCCTTTCGTCCCAAACTGCTCGCCCTGTGTATCCACGTCGAGACTCGTCGCAGCCACCGCAGAACCGCGATGAAAGCCTGGAATTGCGGGAAGATACAGATGGCGAAGCTTGGGAATTGGAGGATGATCACCATGGCGACTACACAGCCGCCCCTTCGGCAGACTCTCGCCCGTCGTTGTCGGATCGGACGATCGAGACACTGTCGCGGATCCCCCCGTCACCGTCTCCGCGCGGCAGGAGGTCGCCTTTCTTTCCTCCAGAACGCTCCCCAATGGGCCCTCCACCCCGGCCTGCCTCCGCATTAAACAGCTACTCACGATCCCCCTCAAGATCGTCACATTCTCAGAATGGCGTGGACGAAGGGGTCGTACCGCCCTCAACGGTGAGGCGCACCGCATCTCGGATCTCAATGATCTCACTTTCTTCCGGTGTCAGCTCAGGGTCACAGAAGACGGCTTCCGACACTTCAGAGAACTTGGTCAAGTCAACTACCTCCAGTGGAAGGCAGACACTGAAGCGGCAGTCGATGATCGCGGCCATACCTTCCACCAAACGCAACGAAACCCTCCCCGTGAGGTCAGGCTTGACGAAAACACCTAAGCCGCGCCCCTTGAGCAATGCTTTTGTGAAGCCATCCCCTGATGAGGTCAGCGAGTCTCCCCGACCACTGTCAATCAGCAAATCAAGGAAGCCCTCCTCCAACGTTTCTTCCAACCTGACATCACCTTCTTCCACGGTGTCCAAGACCTCTTCAGTCACGTCGTCAGTCACATCGACCAGCTCGGACGGGCATAGTCAGGAACATGCCGGCGCCGAAGAAGTTCGAAAAGTATCCAAATCTTCAAGTGCCCTGCGAGAGAGTATTGCGAAAGCCAAGGCGGCCAGGAAAGCAGCAAGACAAAGTAGCGCGGCGACTGAGGCCTTCGACCCCTGGGGCAACATTGATGCGAAAGATCCGTTTAACCAACTCCCCAAAGATGCCAACCGCGGCCTGCTTCGAAAGCGTGTGGAGGCAGCTCGAACATCGGGTTCTTTGAACATTGCGGCCATGGGCCTGAAAGAGATTCCGGACGAAGTCATGACGATGTACGACTTTGATCCAGATAGCAATGCTGAATGGTACGCGAGTGTCGATCTCGTGAAATTTATCGCCGCAGATAATGAGATCGAAACGTTACCGGATGCGGCGTTTCCCGATATCGACCCTCAGGATTTTGATCCAGACGAGGACAGCAAAGGCAATCAATTCGGTGGATTGGAGGTCTTGGACCTTCATGGCAATCTGCTCCGGTCGCTGCCAGTTGGGTTGAGAAGGTTACATAGACTGTCTTCATTGAACCTTTCGAACAACCAACTGAGCATGGATGATATAGAAGTTGTTACCGAGATCCCAAGCCTCTCGGATTTGAAGCTGGCAAACAACAACCTGCAGGGTACGCTCCTATCGACGATGGGCCGTCTTAGCCACCTCGAAGTGCTGGATCTCCGCGGGAATCGCCTGAGCTCTCTGCCAGACTCTTTCTCCGATTTAACCTCCCTGAAAGTTTTGAATCTCTCCGAGAACCAGTTTAGGTCATTGCCATTTGAAACATTAAGCCGACTTCCCCTGATCGAGATAAATGCTGCCGGAAACAAGCTCCAAGGTAGCTTGATGCCATCATCTGTTCACCGTTTCGAGACTCTGCAGACTTTGGATGTGGCACGCAACGCCCTGGAGCGATTATCAGAAAATGATACCTTTGACTTTCCTAATTTGAAAATACTCGCCGTTGACGCAAATCGTCTGAAGTCCCTGCCGTGTATGTCGTCCTGGCGATCCCTGTTGAGGTTGTCGGCCGAAGATAACAGTATCGCTGCCCTCCCGGACGGATTTCTGGAACTGGACAACCTCAAATATGTCGATCTGACAGCCAACGATCTGTCCAGGTTGGATGAACGGATCGGTCTGATGGAGAATTTGGCCACGTTCCGTATCGCAAACAATCCGCTTAGGGAGCGAAAATTCCTGAACATGGACACGGAAGATCTGAAACGCGATCTGCGGAATCGGTGCGCCCCAGCACTTGAAGAAGCAAAGAGGGGATCCAGTGGATCGGATGAAGCAGAGGGGGTTGAAAGAGATGGGGAGGAAGAAGAGGAGGAAGGCTCTGTGGAGACCGAGTTCACCCTCGCTCCGGAAAGTCCTAGCCATTTGAATCACTGGAAGGTGAAGCCAGGAGGGGTGCTCGACCGGTCGTCTACTGACATGTTGGAGTTGAATGTCGATGAGATAAAGCCGTTGATCTCGTCGCACGACATCAAATGCCTCTACATCCAGCGGAATAAGTTACAGAGTTTCCCCGTCCCAGCACTGAGTCTCATCGCCAACACCCTGACGGACCTCGATCTGTCGCACAACCCCTTGAACAGCGATGCCCTCTTCTCTGCTTCTGTGTCTCTTCCTCACCTACAAAGCCTGAATCTGAGCACCACGGGCCTGACGAGCCTTGACTTGCTGCAAGAAAACCTTTCTGCGCCGTCTCTGAAGTTCTTAGATGTCTCGAACAACCGCCTGACGGGGCCTCTCCCCTTTGTTCGCCGCACCTACTCCAACCTCATCACGTTCCTCGCAGCCGACAACAAGATCTCCAGCCTTGAATTCGAGTCCGTCCAGGGCCTGCAGGTGCTCGACGTCAGCAACAACAACATCGACTTCCTGCCGCCCAAGCTCGGATTGTTGGCAGCGGATGCGTCGAGCCCCAACTCGGCGGGCCTGAGACGGTTCGAGGTGGCGGGTAACAGCTTCCGGGTGCCTCGATGGCAGATTGTGGCCAAGGGCACGGAGGCGATCTTGGAATGGCTGAAGGGTCGCATTCCGGCGGATGAGCTGAGAGAGTGCGGGGTGGTGGACGACGCGAATGAGGTTGATTAAGCGTTGATTTACCTAAAGGATCATGCACTGTATTTCTATGTATTTCTAGATACTAGTAAGAGTCCTAATGGTAGTATTTAATAGGTACATTCCGGCGAGCTATGCCGCCGGTCTAGTGAATAGATCGGCAGTTATTCTCGATTCAACTATGATTCATTCCTATTGACCTCACTCATCACTTCATCCATAACTTTCAACCACGTCCTCGACCAGGTAGTGAGCTTGTCTTCTTCTGGCTCTCCTCCCCAGGGAAAAGTTACTAATCTCATCGCCCGCTCGGCACTCTCTTTCGCCTTTCTCAAGTACAGGACTGAGTTGGCGAGATTACTTTCGTACAGGGAGCCGGCGGCTTCGTCGATGTAGCCTGGTATGGCTTGGAGATCTGACGTTAGGGATTCTAATTTCGGGATGTGTGCGCGCGGCGGTAGGGTGGAAGAAGCAGAAGAGTCGGACGCAGTGAGACCGCCTTTCTTGAGTCGATTCGAGATGATGGCGGGGTAGATCTGTCCGATGGGCTTGAGCACGCGCAGGGTGGACTTCTTCTGCGCGTGCAGAGCAGCGGTTGCGGTTTCATCTTTATCCTGGGTATCATTTTTCGTGCCATTGGCATCGTCATCACCATCATCATCCCCGTCTAGGAGATTGTCGTCAAAGTCATCCTCCTCTTCGTCAGGATCCCACTCCGCCAGCTCGTCAATAGCATCCTTGACCAGATCGCGCCATTCCTCGACGCGGCGCACCACAAAGCCCACCACGCCTTTGCCCACAAGCTGGGTCAGCGAGTCGCACGCATCCCAGACTCTGCCCGTCGCGGTCGTGACGACGTCCTTCTCTGACTGTGCCAGTTCTTCATCTCTTTCATTCTTCTTCTTCGCAATGTTCCTAACCTCTTCGACCAAGGACGAAAACTCCCTCAGCACCGTCCTCGTCAGCACCCTGACTTCAGCAGCAAACGCCTTGGTATGTTCATCCGGCGTGACGAGCAGCGCTGCTGTCACGAGGGAAGGCAGCACGGAGTCATTGACCGCGGACAGAACGGTCGAGAGCGCAGAGGGAGTAAAGGGCGTGTTGATGGCCAGCAGGGACAGTTTCGTGACGTGCGATCTCAGCGCTGTCGCGCTTGTTGATAACAGCTGTAGGGGTTCTGGCGGTTTCTTGGAATCGGAGGTGTTGGTATTTGTATCTGCTTTTGCGGGAGGGGCGGAGAGGGCGGATTGGAATTGCTCTGAGAGGACGAGAGTTGTTTCGAGTAGACGAGATAGTTTGTCGGTCATTTGGATATATCCGTCAATTCTGATTTTATTTATTTTTTTCTTTCCAGGATTAGGGTCGTTCGAGAGGACATATATTATCTTCTGTTCATGTCAGTACGAACATTTAGAAATTTTGGCTGCAGATCCCGAAATGGTTAGTTAGCGAGGGGTTCCAATTTAGCCAAGTTTAGGCGGTGGAGATGGCTGTACGGAGATGGATGTCAGTAAGATGAAGGTGTAAAGATTCATGCTTGCAACAGTTTAAACAATTAATTTTCTAGCAGTCAGATATTTCAGCTAAGCAGGCCATTACTCATGCTAAGCTTGACAGAAATTTTTCATATCTGTTCATGATCCGTGTGCTATTGGCAAGCCCTAACGTTCTGCCCTAATTTCTGTATCCATCCAAGCTCGGGGAAACCAAGCTCCGCCAGTAGCTTAGATACTGCATCTGTGGCGAAATTCGCATCTATTCAGCATACAACCAGATCGTACATCTGACAGAACCTACGACCACTTCTTCTACGCCATGAGCTTGATTTTCAATCGATATTAACATTAACTCTGAATTTTCGCTATGGGCACTACCAAGGCCCGCACCCCGGCGAAGCAACAGCCTCCCCCGAAAGTCCCAGCACAGTCCCTCCCAGAAAAGACCTTCATCATCGACAATGGCGCCTACACCCTGAAAGCAGGCTACGCGCCCTCCTTCCCGCCGCCCGACGATCCCGACAAAGCGCTCTCTTCCTGCGTCACCATCCCCAACGCGCTCGCCAAAACGCGCGACAACCGCGTCTTCATCGCCTCGCAGCTCTCGACGCACATCTCGGACTGGAACGAGGTGACCTTCCGCCGGCCGGTGGAAAAGGGGTACATCGTGAACTGGGAGGCGCAGAGGGAGATCTGGGAGCATTCGTTTTTCGACGAGAAGACAGCGCGGTACAAGGAGGCGCGGGTGCCGAACCCGGAGGAGACGACGCTGGTGCTGACGGAGGCGCCGAATGCGTTGCCGGCGCTGCAGAAGAATGCTGACGAGATGGTTATGGAGGAGTGGGGGTTTGGGGGGTATTTACGATACGTTGGTTAGTAGACTTACTCTGGCGTGGCAAGTCTCATTATTGAATCGTCTGACACGTATTGCTAAGGCCCCGCATTAAATGCCTGGAACGATATACACCCTCTGTTTGGTGACCCTGCGACGCAACTGTCTGATTCCGCTGTCAACCCGATTGAATGTCTGCTTGTTGTCGATTCGGGCTATTCCCACACCACCATTACGCCGGTCTACAAAGGCCGGCCGCTGCAACGCGGCATTCGACGACTCGACATCGGCGGGAAACATCTCACCAACTACATCAAAGAAATGGTGTCGATGCGGCAGTACAACATGGTGGATGAGACGAAGATCATGAACGATGTCAAGGAGGCGGTTTGTTACGTGAGCAGCGATTTCAAGGGTGACATGGAGCGGACGTGGAAGGGGAATAGAAAACGAGGGCAACCTGACCCTGGCGAAGGGATTGTGGTCGATTATGTCTTGCCGGATCCGACTACGAACAAGAAGGGATTTATGCGACCGCATGATCCGCTGCTGAATGCGAAGAAACGAAAGAGTTTGCTCTCGGGGGCTGGCGCTGAAGCATTCTCCGAAGACTTTTTGGTTCTAGGGAATGAACGGTTCACCGTGCCGGAAATCTTGTTCAGCCCGGGGGATATTGGGATGAAGCAGGCGGGGATTCCAGAGATCATCCTGCAGAGCCTGTCTGTTCTGCCCACGGGGCTGCATCCAGCATTTCTAGCGAACGTTCTAGTCGTCGGAGGAAATTCCCTAATCCCAGGATTTATGGACAGATTGTAAGTTGCAGCAGTCTTGCTTGTTCGAACATATTCTAATTGCATTCTTCGCTATACTAGGGAGACTGAACTGCGTCAAATAGCATCTGCAGAGTGCGTCGTCCGGGTTCGTCGGCCGAAGGAGTAAGTACCCTACCCTCTTACCTTAATGATTTAACAATTTGTCCCCTCTGTGCTAACTGAATCAGCCCGATCCGCTCTACCTGGCTAGGCGCATCACGCTTCGCAACCAATCGAGAAGAGCTCAAAGAGGTTGCTATTACGCGAGAGCAGTACTTTGAGTACGGGTCAGCTTGGGTTGGAAGGAAGTTTTCTGGGGCTGGCTAGTTGAAAAAATAAGAAAGAAAAAGGGTTTCTGTCCGAAAGCATCGATGGCGTTGAAGGTGTCAGGTCTATAGGTCTACAGGTGTTTCTTATTATGTATGGATGTATATAGGCTGGAAAGTCATGATACCCGATTTGAATTGAATATAGTTTTGACAGTAGCATCATGGAAAGGTGATACAATTTCTATCTTGTCGACCTGTCTCTTTCTTCGAATAGTATATATAGTACAGCACAACCCCCCCCAGCGAAGAAAGAGCTCGCACCTCAACGCGGTGCTGAGGTCTAGTTGTCCAATATATTATTTTTATTATATTATATTTATATGGATGAAGCCAAGATAAGCTAGCTCCTTACGATCAAATTGACTCCCCCTCCTCCAACTATAGTGCCTTAATACTACAAGGCAAGGGCACGCAATAAGTCATTGGTGGAATAGATCAATCCCTCTTTTATCCCTACACAAGAAGGAGGAGCAACAAGAGGGTAGGAACATCAGTAGTACTACTATTAAGGGTAATTCCTCTTCTAAAGAGAAGGGCATGATTAGGTACCTTAAAGGTGCTATGGTGGACTGGATGAGGAAGGCCCTAGGTCTTGCTTGGATATATTGATCCAATGTATCTATCGTAGAGGGGGCTCCCATATCTCCCCTTGATAAACTAATCAAAAACAATATTTGGTCGATATAGTATAGTTACAACCCGGTTAGTCAAGGCAGAATCGATTGAGGCTGAGATGAGGTGCACTGCACCTGGGCATGCAAAAATACAGTCGCTAGACTCTGGCACCTGCAGTCTATGAAATCACTCTAAAAATAATCAATCCAAGCTGATTAATTATTTAGTTCGAGGCTCAGCGACACGAGCCTTAACCACAACTAGGCGGCTATGCGCGGTCCCGGCTTCGTATTCGGCCTCCTATGCACATTTGGTATTTATTATGGCTAAGCCGCTATTTATTTCTCGGGCATCAGGCACAGCACAGCCCACCAGGGCCACCACCATCGGATGGATGGATGGATGGGACGGAGCAGCAGTCAACCTTGCGTAGACCCAGACTCGATCGATGACAACAAGGTTGAACACCGCTGATTAGATAGATAGGTAGGTACCTCGGTATGTCCATGATAATCTCAACTCAACGAAAATTAAATTGTTGCATGGTTGTAAACCAACGAATCGCAGCCGCAGAGGCTGAGTGTATGATTCACGATGACCTTGTCACGTTCATGGGTTTGCAGCTACCTAGGTAGCTAGCTCATGGAGCGAATGGACCTGTGGTTCGGATCGGTTCGAGAACGAACCAAACCAAGATATGCATATTGCACCTAGGCAGGTAGGCAGGCAGGCAGGCAGCATACATACATCCATGCATAGGTAGGTACCTAGGGGTAGGCACACGGTCGACCGTCCCAAGGCGGAATCAGATCATGATGAACAAACTATCTATCAAGGTAGGCTGGGCAGGCTCTGGAACTTCAGTTGCGCTGCATTTGTACAGTATATACGTGTTTCGTCCACGGTTATTATAAAGGTTTAGCTGCTGTCTGTCGCACCATGGCACTATCGCTATGTGTATATGTATATAATATATACGCATGGGCATGGGCATCAGAAGTGAAGGCATTCCTTCTGCTCTTGCTACTCCTTTTTGCTATCGCATACTTGTGCTGTCGTCGCTGTCTTGTCAGGAAACAGAAGCAGAAGCAGAAGCAACAACAGAAACAGAAACAGATGGCGAGCCCTACCGTGAAGGCAGCTGTTCAACCAGTGACAAATCCAAAAAGGAACAGTTGGAATTCTAAACCTGCCCAGAGAAATTCTGGATTATTTGCATGGCCGGCATTGCCAACGGTCGAGGAGGACTTCCAACTCCCGCTGGAAGAGTGGCTTGACCACCACCCTCCTCCCGAATTGAGGCAGATCACCATCGACTGTCCGTCAGAGGTTGTGCGGATTATCCATCAATCGTTGCACAAAGCGCAGTATACTCCTGTCGCTCAGCGGGTTGCGGTGGTGGTGGTGGAAGATACAGATGCAGATGCATCCAAGTCGAATGGCAGAGTGAAAAAGCGCAAGGACGACGACGCAGCTTCGTGTCTGTCGCAGAACTCGTCTGCTGCGTCTGCATCCTCCTCTTCCCGCCGGAGAAGGTCTTTGAACGGTGCTATGGCCTGGTTGAGCACGAGGGGGGCAGCAGGCGAAAGAGGAGTCAAAAAGTTGGTTAGAGAGCATACAGCTTCAACAACGCCAGCAACTAGGTTGGATTTCCCTTCTTCCGTTTAATAAATTTGGATCCTCTCTGACTGCTAATCTAGTGAATGCTCCAGCTGCTTCGAAAACATGCCCACCAAGCAGATGGTTTCTCTCGAGTGTCAGCACAAATACTGTGCGGCATGCTTCCTTCAACTCGTCGACACGGCCATGCGCGTGGAGACCCTGTTCCCGCCCAAGTGCTGTTTGATGAAGATCCCACTGAAAGTCGTCTTGTCCCCGCTGACAGCGGACATGAAAGAGCGATACAAGATGAAAGCGCAGGAATACGCCGTCTCGGTCAGCAATCGCTGGTATTGCCCGTCTGCATCCTGTGGCGCGTGGATTCCTCCGAGTAAGATCAGACGGCATGTTGCGGTGCAGAAATGCCATCGATGTCATATATCTATCTGCTCTGTTTGTCGCGGACTCGCTCACGAGACTGGTGACTGTCCGCAAGAGACGGGGCTCCACGAGATGCTAGAAGAAGCAGAGCGCCAGGGCTGGCGACGCTGCTACAGCTGTCATGCCATGGTCGAGTTGACCGATGGATGCCGTCACGTCACTTGCAAGTGCAAGGCCGAGTTTTGGTGAGCAAGATGCCCTAAAACCGAAAGTACTGCTGAAGACTGACTTTGTAGTTATGCGTGTGGAGCACGATGGCCGACCTGTGATTGCACCGAACAAGACATGACTACTCGACGAGCAGAGCTCACCCGACGTCGGGCTGCCCGCGAAAGAGAAGCTGAACAGGAAGCCGAAATCGCAGCTGCAATTGCGGCCGTCGAGGCCATGGAGCGGCGCGAGGAAGAAGAACGGATCCGACGAGAAGAGCAACGACGCCGGCGCGAAGAGGAGCAAGCGCGGGAGAGGGAGGCCCAGCGGCTACTCGAGATCGATGAGAGGATTCAGCAGCTGCAAGAGTGTCTCCAGACGATCAATAAAAAGCAGAAAATCGACCTTCTGAACCGACAAGAGCGTCAAACGCAGCAGCTCCACGCGCAGAACGCCGCCAGAAGAAGCGACCTCGACAAGAACAGCCGCGTCTTGCTCAGCCACTTCGAGGCGAACTTACGCTCGCGCATGAATTCGTTGCTTGCAGCTCATACAGCAGAGCTGAAAAGACTGCAGACGCAGAACGAGGAAGAAGAGAACGAGATCATCGTGAAAATGTCGCGTCTGCTCAAGGGCCGCGCGAACATCGAGGAGCGCGAGGTCTCGATCCTGAAGCATTTGCGGAACACGCAGAGGAAAAAACAGGACGAGGTGCGTGTGAGGCACGAGTCCGAAATTGCGGATTTGAATCACAAGGGCTCGCTCGAGTTGAAGGGCTTGCGCGCGGGGTTATCAGCTAGAAGCGAAGAGCAGGAAAGGCTGGAACGAGAAGCGGTGCGAGAGTTCGTCCGCGCAGCGCTCATCGAGCGTGTCTGGTTTGAAAAAGGAGTTGCTAGGAGAGAAGAATTACTGGAGGAATACCGCTCGGAGCTGGTGAGCGGCAGGCAGGCAGTTATTAACGAAGGCATTGATTGAACCACCTGCATTAACGTTGGGTAAGATGATGATGTATCGTGATGATAACGATTATTAGATGAGATAACTTAAAGCACCATCTTCATATACAGTACCTAATTTGAAAGGGACATTCCAATCGCTTTTAGGGGGATGAAACCACCTGCACCGAAGAATACAACCAACCCTGACAATTATGTACGTCCTGTGACACAAATTCTGGTGCCTTGAATGTCCAAATTTACCGTTCTCTGACCATAATCATAGCCATAAATCAGGAATAGAATCAGGAATAGCATCTGGAATCAGATCTGATAATAAGTGTGGTAATATATATTTGCGACAGGAACAAGCATCGCAATTTTCTTCTTATCCTTTTTTTCCCAGTCAGTAAAATGTGACAAAGGACCAAATCTAAACAAATCTTACCTATTAGTTATGTAGTGCTCATAAGAAGGTAACCAAAAACTACATATGGCTTGTTTATAGTGTCATATTTATGATCACAATAAATAGGCAGTTATATTTTTAAAAACCCATTTAAGGTAGTTCTACTTCTGAGTTCTTAAGGGAGCAGTGTACTGTAAAATAAATGGAGAGATAGATAGTCTAGTAATAGTTAGTGGTTAGGTAGGACCGTAGAATCGTTATTCTTTTCCTAATAAAAAAAAATCAACAGGAATATATTATATAACTCGCTTGGACGTGAAAGCTGGTAGGTAACAATCCCAAAATTAAACTACAACTCAAGTTGAGTAGGTAAGTGAGATTGAAACTATTCTAGGGCTGGAGGAAAACTACCTAAGTAGGTATGTATGTACCTAGGTATATATAATCTCTTATTTTTTGACCTTCCTAGCAGCCCATCTATCTATCTATCTATCTATATTTTCATAGTTATGGGTATAGTTTAATGTTATAATACAGAAATGCTAAATGGGAATCTACCAGAATTATCATATATTTTTCTCTTCTTCTTATTATTCTTTTTTTTTTTAAAAAAAATTGATCCTAAAGTTAAAGTTTATTATTATTATTATTATTATTATTATTATTATTATTATTATTTTAAAGAATTTACAATCGTGACAAAACTCAGCCCCAGGAATTTCCGATAATTATGAGTGCAAGGAATTAATTAAGTTCCTAATCCGTTAAGAAAAATAAAGATATACTGTAATTATTGTTTATAATACCACGTCCGAGGTGATGTCATTCGGAATGAATCTCTGGAATTATCTATCTACCTAGGTATCTATCTATCTATGGTGTCGAACTTACATAGTGCCACGGCAAGGGTATATATTGATTAATATTATATTATATGCCACAAGGGTTAAGGTGTGTTTATTATATGCCAGGAGTTCGTCCTTACCGTACTTTATAATTACAGAACGTAGCTGAACTTGAAGATTCTTTCAACCAGCTATCGGGGAATATCCGGTGAATGAAATAAAATAAAATTCCTGGAAGAAAGATTAGCCAACAAATCAACTGATCCGATCGCATTAATAATAATGACTGGAGTTACACCCTGACAGCACATAAAAGGCGGAATTACCTCCGGGCTGGGTCCCTGCTTATTATTAATTCAGAATGAAGAATATGGAGTACTGTACCGTAGACTTGCTGCGAATTTCGGACGACGTACGGAGTATAAGACCTGCATATTTTAAACACTGTCCTACGGTGTTCTAGGCTTCTGCTGCATACGTGATTTACATTCTATTGCATCGCGGGGTTGATGGAACAGTCCCCGCGACTGGGGACCCCAGACTTCCTCCCTACCTAGGTAGGCTTCCCAACCTTCCCATGGGGGCAAAAATGTGTGGAACTATGCGTGTACGTACCTAGGTAGTACAGGAGTAGTAATTGGATAGGGAAGCTTTCTTGCGTCCACTGCAAGAATTAGGCCTCCACTCTTAGGTACTATCAAACCTCCATTTATATACTGCTGTATTGTCCAATATAGGTAGATATTTTCGGAAACCAGTTTCAACTGACAGGCATTGCTTATATTATATTAAAACTGACCTTCTCCCTGCCCCTCGGTCTTTCGTTCTGATAGCAAGATACCTTGTCAAGATATATCCATCGTACTGTACAGACATAGATAATCGAAACTTCAACTCAGTAAAGATTAGCAGCCATCATGACTTCGACTGCTTCCATTCTTCTTCAGAACGCGACAATCCTTGTCCCGTCAGGCCCAGCTGACCGTGTCGTCCCTCTCCGTGAACATTCCCTCCTCATCGAGGGCAACAGAATCGCTCGGATTGCCCCTACAATTGACCCACCATCGCCCTCAACAGAGGTGATTGACTGCAGCGGGAAGATCCTGTCTCCTGGGTTCATCGACACGCATCATCACGTGTGGCAGACGCAGTTGAAGGGGCGACATGCGGACGAGGTGCTGCTGGAGTATATGACCACAGGTATGTTCGACGCATATGACACGCCACTCTCTCTCGATTTTAGGCTTGCCTTCTCTGACTATGTATCTAGGGAACATGCAATGTTATAATTATACCCCGCAAGATATCTTCTGGGGCGAACTGGGTGGCTGCCTCGAGGCGCTAGATTCTGGAACAACTACCGTTGTCGACCACGCCCATATGAACTACTCACCCGAGCACAGTAAGTATCTCTCCCAGCATCGTTTCGAGTCTAGCTGACGGCCAGCTTCCAATGCCATCTCCGCGACTGTCGCGTCCGGCATCCGCTCCATCTTCGGCTACTCGCCGACTCCCCGAGTGAAGACGTGGCAGCCAGAGCTAACGTTCGAGGAATCGCTGCTCCCAGACTGGGTGATCAACCAGCTGGATGAGCTCCTGAAAGACGCCCCCTTTGGAGACGGTCGCGTCCAACTGGGACTGGCATTCGATGCAGTCTACCTCCCAAAAGAGATCGTAGTGGATCTCTTCGAACGATGTCGACGAGGCGGCGCGAAAGTGATCACGTCGCATTATGTGCGAGGCGCCATATTTGGTACGTAAGCGAAGTAGAAATAATGCTAGTGTATCGTCTGCCGTCAGCTGATAGCATGCTAGGTTCGCATTCCATTGTGGACTTGATTGATGCCCATGGGCTCCTGGGCCCGGACATTCTCATTTCTCACGCCACGAACCTCACACAATCGGATGTGGAGAAGATGACCAAGGCAGGCGCCTTCGTCTCCTCGACCCCCGATACAGAGCTGCAGATGGCGCTGGGCTATCCTGTCTGTTTCCGCGAGGACATGAAAGACATCTGCTCGCTTGGAATCGACTGCCACAGCAACAACTCTGCTGATATCATCACCCAGATGCGTCTGGGCTTGCAGGCCGAGAGAGCTCGTCGCAATGAACCGCTGATCGAGAAGGATAAAGCGCCCAGGAGGCTTGACCTGTCGGTACAGGACGTCTTCCGACTAGGCACCATCCAGGGGGCACGAGCCATCAACATGCAGGACCAGGTCGGGTCGCTGGAAGAAGGCAAACTGGCGGACATAGTGATCTTCGACGCGCTGAGTCCGGCGATGATCTGTGCGGCCGAGCACGACCCCGTGGCCGCGATCGTCCTCCACTCTTCGGTCCGGGATATCGACACCGTCATTGTCGACGGACGCATCCGCAAGCGAGGGGGGAAGCTTCTCCCTGTAAACATCGACGGGTCAGCTGCCGCTGCAGACATCGGCAAGAACCGCGTCGAATGGCGTGATGTTGCTGTCCAGCTGCTGAAGAGTCGGGAGAGAGTTGAGGAGGCGACGCGGCGAAACCAAGCCAACGATCATGTCCGGTTGAGGGAGACTTTGGCTGCCAGGGTTTTTCACATCAATCCAGATAACATCGTTTGAAACAGAACATCTGGAGCATGCGACAATCGCACTTGTCTTCTGACCAATTCTACCGACTGTATGTCTTTCGAATGCGGGAATTCGGATTGGTTTAGAACTGTCATTTTTCATTTCATGCCGTCTATACTATGTAGAAAGAGTAGCAACTCAGGCATTTCGTCTCACAATCTCGAAAATATTCATGCAAGCTCCGCTCGGATGTTTCTGATATCATCATATCATGTGTTTCGTAGAAGTGGTATATACTCACGTACAGGATAGTCACACAGGGTATTTGTATTCAACATATGGTTCCGTCTTTAATACTCGTAAAAGCCCTTCCCGCTCTTCTTCCCCAACCAGCCTGCATCGACCATCTTCTTCAACAACCCCGCCGGCCGGTACTTGCTGTCGCCCGTCTCCTGGTGCAGCACATTCATGATGGCCAGACACGTGTCGAGACCGATGAAATCGGCCAGCGTTAGCGGCCCCATGGGGACGTTGGTGCCGTGCTTCATGATGCTGTCGATATCTTCGCGAGCACCCACGCCGGTCTCCAGGCAGATGATGGCCTCGTTGATGTACGGCATCAAGATGCGGTTGGCCAAGAAACCCGGCGAGTCTGCCGAGCGCGCGGGGATCTTCCCCATGCGCTCCACAAATGCGATGGCCGTGTCGATGGTCTCCTGGGACGTTTGCAGACCTGTGATGATCTCCACGCCCTTCTGGACGGGAACAGGATTCATGAAGTGAGTCGAAATGACACGGGAAGGCGCCTGGAGATCCTTCGGGTCGTTGGTCGTCGCGGCAGCGATCTTGGTAATGGAGATGGAGGAGGTGTTGGTCGCGAGAATCGCGTGCTTGGGCGCGATCTGAGCGATTTGCGAGAAGATGGAGGTCTTCAGGTCCGGAATCTCGGGGACCGCTTCAATGACAAAATCCACGTCGGAGAGATCCTCTAGCTTCAGGCTGGGGTTCAGCCGACCGCGCACGGCGTTGGCTTCTTCGCGGGTAAGTCGCTCCTTCGCGACATCTTTGTCGAGCAGCTTCTCTACGCAAGCTGTGAGTAATTGGAAAGCACAGATGATTTGACCTTCGTACCGGCAAACTTGAGGCCCTTGTCCAGGCTTGCTTGAGAGTTGTCGATTAACGTCACCGGGATTTGAGCTTTCTGAGCAGCAACCAGAGCAATGCCCAGACCCTGGAAAAATCAGTCAATATTCTTGATATATATGTATATCTACGAACAGCCTCACCATCTGCCCTGCTCCAATCACACCCAGCTTCTTAACCTCGGCAGCAGCCAGACCAGCGGTGCTGCTGAACGAGCGACGTGCAATTGCCGGACTGCGGCAGATGCCTCCGCGTAGAAGAGTGGAAAACATGGCTGCGGTTACTGAACAGAATATCCTCGATGACTTCTCAATGCTCCGGAAGAAGATGTTCTTGACATGAATATCTACTACTCCATGTACTGTACATACCCGACGGACCGCGGAGTGCTTCACGTGCTTGCCGACGTCATCGGCTACCCTCGGAGCTCGCCAGAAAGTAACCCCGGATTCCGGGGAGCGTCTCCAGATCACATGACCATGAGTCTTGGCGCCAATCTAGGTCAACCACGCTAGTGAGGGAGGTCACTTGATCTGTGTCCTCCGAACGCGTCGACGCGTGCAGGCGCGTTCTAATTGGTTCCCGCGTGACGTCTGATTCGTACAGTACGGAGTACACAGGCACAACACGAAGGACGCTCGTTCGAGTAACAAGCATCTCACCGAGGTTGTGATGGGGCAGTACCAGATCGATCAAGACTGAAGACAGGAAACTGTCACGAAACTGTCACCATGGATGTTGACGCTGCCCCCGTCGGGCAGACTGTCCAGGTGGTCGACCCTGAAGTCCGCGCATATGTCTACAGTCTCGTTACCGCGGTTGGTGATTTCCTACCTCATTACGGCTGTTGTTCGAGGGCTAACGTGCCATAGCTCGGTGGTTTCAATGGCGAGGATGCGTCAAAGTATTGCTTGGGAGACGATGCTCTCGCTTGTCTCCGCGATATAAAGAAATGGCTCAAGCTGTACGATGAAAAGACCAACCGCATGGACGTTGCGAGATGTCTGGGAGAAGCGAACCTCGTGAATGGAGATCTCCTGCCGATTCTCTCGTTGTGGTGGGAATCCGGTCAGAACAACAAGCACATGTCTAGGATTGCATTGGCATGCTGTAAGCGCGACACATCTCTAAAACTCCAAATCGTGGACAGCAGACTAACGTGGTTATGTATGACAGTGGAATTGCTCGTTCCCTTGACATGGCCAATCGAGCCGCACAGCCAGATGACAGTCAACCACCATCGTCATACCCCATATCTCAAACAAGCACAAGTCCTCTACAAGCGTGGAATCCTCAGCAACCATAATGGCGTGAGCATTCTACGGGCGGTGATCCGAATTGGTCTGCCCAGCATGGCTATCCCCAGATCCGAACGAACTGCGCGAGACGAAGGTATTCTCAAGCTGATGCTGTACCTGTTTCGAAATGTGGCAATCATTTCACCGAACTCCCGTCTGGCTGCTGAGGGCGACGAGGAGGAAACGTCGAGATCCGCAACCATCAACGCCTTCCAAGAACAAGATGTCTTTGCGCTTCTCCTTACGATGTGCTCTAACATGGGAGACGACTTCAGTTTTCAAGACGTGATCATCCTGGAGATCCTCTTCCATCTCGTGAAGGGTGTGGATGTGGAAAAGCTCTTCATGGACGACGCTGAACGCAGTGTCAAACGGAACGACGAACTCGGGGATCTTTTAAACAAAGAAGCCGGTTTGAAAAGAGAATATGCGAAGAACGCACCAACGCGACATGGCCGCTTTGGGACGATGATCTGGGTGAAACGGGATGACGCAAAGGTCTCGACCGTCTCGGGCCAGGAAATTCTCAAAGACAGCCAGGCTACGCTATATAAGATGGATCAGACTAAAAAATGGAACCGGCCCAGGCCACATCGGAGAGGAGAAGTGGAAGCCTCCAGTAACGACTTCAACACGCCGACGTACCTCACATCGGCTGCGACGAAGAATCTCCGGACCTTCGTTGAAGAATTCTTGGACTCAGGATTCAACCCTCTCTTCACCCATGTCAGGAAGGCAATCGAACGCGAAGCCGATCGGGTCCTTGATATCAACACCAGACAGTTCTTCTATCTGGTTGCGTGGTTCCTCGAGGCGGAACGCGTCCGCCGTGGCCGCCAACGCGAGCAGCAGGAGAAGAATAAAGGAATATCCAAAGAAATTGACCCAGATAGCTTTGCTCTGGTTGCCGGTGTTCTGAATCAGGAAACCTTCGTCTTCTTGAATCGCGCGATGCAACACAGTTTCGACAATAAGGACTGGCAGGACCTCAACGCGACTATGCGTTGCTTCACGCAGATATTGTTGACAGTTCGAGAGATGTCTTTGTCGCCGCTTGAAGAGGACCAGGAAATTGCAGAAAACATCCAAAATCGCATCTTCTACGAAGAGACGACTCACGATCGCATTCTTTCTATCTTGCGGGGATACAAAGATCAAGGGTTTGGCTATCTGGATGCGTGCACAGAGCTTGCGCACGTCTTCTTGAGAATGCTAGAAAACTATTCCAAGCAGAATGTGGACATTTACGTCCGGTCCCGTCGACGGGCCAGACGGAAGAAGAAGGCGGAAACGGAAACAGCCACTGGCGACAATGATGCGGAGAACGCCGAGGAGCATGATTCAGAGGGAGAAGACCTCATTGATGCTGCTCGAGTTTCGACGGAGCGCAAGTTCGATTTCAAACGATTTGCGGCCAAATTCTGCACTCAGAAGTCGGTCGATACATTCGTGGCCTTCACGCATTTTTACCGAGACCTCAATGACGAGCAGCTGAAGCGGGCGCATCGATTTTTCTACCGTATTGCGTTCAAGCAAGAAATGAGCATCCTCCTTTTCCGTGTGGACATCATGAACCTCTTTTACCGGATGATCAAGGGACCAGGCGCGCTTGATTCGAGCAAGCCTATATTCCGAGAATGGGAAGAATTCGTTCGGCAGCTCATCAGGAAGCTGATCAAGAAGCTCGATCAACGCCCCGCACTGATCACGGAAATGCTGTTCAGCAAGATCAATTCCACCCTGTTTTACCTCGAGTATGGGCATGAGAAACAGACGATATCTTCCGGAACGAGGCCACCAGCTGAGTTGGAGGTCAATCCACGGGCAGCTACGACAAGGGATGAAAAGCTAGCCATAGTCGTTGCAGCCCTGGTTATGGACGGTCGAGCCGATCTGGCGAAATGGATCAGCGATATCTTGGATTCCGCCGCAAATGAGCGGAGTTCATGGGAGGCTGGCGATGCAGCTCGACAAGCGGAGTCACCAGACGCGTTCGTGGCTCCCAATCCGATCATTGGTAAGTTGACATCTCTCATTTGTTTGACACGTGCTAAAAATTGGAATAGAAGTGAAGCCTCCAGACGACGCAGTTCGTACAGCTATGTTCAGGAATGCTCGACTCCGCCTTCTCATGTCGTTAGCTGGACTTGAACGGCTTGGGGTTGAAGATGTTCTGGGCACTTCGTGGATCGTTCCCTCGGCGCTCAGATCGAGTGAGCTCCGGGACATCAAGTCAATCATTGACAAGAATCTCGAGAATCCAGTTAGTGAGATCAATGGAGACGATCCACGCCAGCTACTTCGGCGGAAGGCCACCGGAGAGTCCAGAGGAGAGGGCCATCGGCAGACAACGCTAGATGTCGACTTTGGATCCGACTCGGAGGGTGACGATAACATTCCTGATGGACCACTTTTCCCACCGAATATTCGCTCCAAGTCGAATGCATTGGAGGAACTGAAAAAGACGCGACGCGAGCGCCATCAACGGGATGAGGACAAAGAGGATAAAGAGCCACTAGATGATGCTGTGCTGGAAGAACGTCGTCGCAAGCGAGAGGAGAACGCGAGGGCGCGGGAGGCCAAAATCAAGAGCGATCTGTTCATCCATGCTAGCGATGAGGAGACCGACGAGGAGGCTGACCGGGAATTCTTCCGGCGTGAGGAGGAAACGAGGAAGGCGCAGGCCGAACGCGTCAGGAAAGCATTGCTTTTGGGTAAATCGGATGAGAAGACAAAGGAGCAGAAAGGACGCAAACGAGGCAGTTCAGACGGAGAAGATGAAGACAAATCCGACTCGGGGAATAGGAAACGACGTCGCTCCACCACGCTGGACGTGGATGGGGATAGTGACAGCGATGATGACATCCTGATGACAGGCATGTCGCCTTCTTCCCCACGACAGGCATCGACCAGCCAAGGCGATGCGGAGGACGAGACGCCTCCCACGTCTGCTGAAGACGAGCTCGATTTCGATGATAATCTGGCCTTCAACAAGGCCAGATATCAGACAGAAGGAGGCTCAGAGAAGACCGCTCCTGGCGCTTCTGCCGGATCTGGATCAGCTGTTGGAAGTGACAACGAAGACGATACCCCGATCGCCGCCCCGTCTCGAAGGCGCATGAGGGCGGGATTTGTCGTTGATAGTGACGAGGAGTGATTCGCTATTTTTCGATGAACTGGATCAAATACGACGTGTGATGGTATTTTTTTTTGGCATTCTCAGGGTGTTGGTTAAGGGTTAAATGCATCGTATCATATGATATTTATATTTGGTTGGCATGGCATGGCGTTTCGGAGTGACATTGGCTGTGGTGTGGTTTAAGCATACTAGGTACTCCTAACAAGACAATGACAATAACCAGGGTTGCGCTGTATATTGTATACTGTTCAGAAGGGCTTTTAGGTTATCATACCCGATCAATATCAATACCAGTGTTCTTTTAAGTCTCTACCAAGCTTAACCCTAACTTAACCCTAATAGAAGGCCTTTCCCATCCCTTCCCTTCTCCTCCAATAAATAGCCGTGAATACTGAAAAACACACCAACTTTCATTTAAGTACTAGTACTGTACGACTAAGTGAGGGCATTAATCTCAGGGATTCAATTCATTCGACAGTCCGGCCGGCTTATTTCGCTAAAACTCATAAAGACATCTGCAGACCCAACATAGTAACCAAGGATTTGTCAAAGCCTATCATATCAGAGCGGGGTTATGGATTCAGATTCTTATGAAACAGACACATCACCGGATACGCCATTTTCGTATTCATCTCAATCTTAATCCGCTGCTCGCGTCCATCATCATCCGCAGACTCGATGGCGTCAAAATGCTGAAAAATGCGCGCCAGCGTATACTCCATCTGGAATTGAACAAACACGCGCCCCAGGCAGATGCGCGGCCCATGGTTGAATGGAAGGAATTCCCATGTCTGCGGGATCCATGTGTTGTATCGATCTGGTCGCCAGTGATTGGCGTCGTCGCCTACGATGTCGCGTCGTCTTTGGAGACCGATGACGGAGTATACTGTTGAAGATTAATTAATTAGACATAATAAGTGAGAGAGAGAGGGAGATGAACTTACTGACTTGCTGCCCAGCCAGGATAGGAACCGGCATTTGGCCGTCTGGTCCTCCTCCCTTGGGGAGTGTCGTGTCACTTTTCGCCTCGCGGATATTGAAGCCCACTGAGAACAATGTCAGTTAGTCAGAGTACCTCAGACGGACTATTTGCGCCTTTACATGGATGATAGAGCCTCAGCGTTTCTCGAATGATATGCCTCAGAAGGGTCATCTCTTTGAGTTGTTCTGCTGTTGGCGGAGACTCGAACCCGCATCTATATAGATGCCGTCAGTGTATCTTTCTCGTGGGAACCAGTTTGCCGGGTGAACCCACCGCTCTTGTATTTCTTGCCGGAGACGGCGAACAATATCTGGGTTTCGCGCGAGCTCATACAGGGCCCATGCGATGGTGATGGTGGCCGGGTCCTGGATTGATCAGTGGATGTCGCTATCATCCCAGAAGCATCATTTTGATCCAACCTTTCCCGCCATCAGCACGGCAATTAGTTGGTTTTTGATGTACTGGAAGCATCAGCTACATACTTGCAAAAGGTGGATTAAAACACTTGCATATATTCTTACTTTCGGTTCTGGTAAGCAAGAGCCTCCATCAACGTGGGCGAATGCTGTCGTTTCTTCAATTCCCCCGTCCGAAGGGACAGCGTCCTCGCAACTTGCGAGTCCATATAACTATTCAAGTCTCACGTAGCTTTCCGTGCGATCAACGCATCTGGGAAAAGCGCAGAGATGTGCCTGCAAGCCAGCAATCAGCAATCAGCAAGGCTGAGTAAACTTTGAAAGAGGTTATCTACCCAACCCAGACTCGCGCCGTACTAACTGCAAGAAGCTTGTTCATCGCGTCACGGAAAGGCAGATGTTCTCCGTGGAGGGAATTCGTTGGATGGCCGAAGAAAATGTCCGTGACAATGTCGAGTTGTAGCCGGTCGACGAGGTCGTATACTTCGACCGGTTTGCCGCCGTTGTCCAGGTGTTCGAGAAAGATCTTGACATGTTTCTCGGCGACTTCGAAATCAGTCGGTCTGATTTTGGAAAGCTTATGAGGATGTCAGCTATTGTCGTTTTGTATCTCGATAGATTTATTTCTGGGAGGGCCTGCCTCACGTAGGGACGAAGCTGATTTTTGCTTGCCATCCATTGCTCCCCATCGGCTGGAATAGTTGTCAGAACTGAACATTATAGAGAATGTCAGGCTTACTTGTAAATACAGAGTCGCCCAGGACACTCGCAAAGAGCTCATGGACGAATTTGCCCTTTATATAATCTGCGAACTGAGATGTCCTTAAGTAAGGTATTCTCTTCAATGGAAAGCTAGTTAACTACCTGGCTGGACATGATCGCTTTAATATTGTCACAATCATCCATCATCACTAATCGATTCCCCAATACGTAGATATCGATGGTTCGTCCTGGGTGGTCCAGCAGGGTTTGGGTCCATTCGAAGAAGTCGAGGTTCAGGAGATGGGAAATAAGCATATATGCCGCATCAATTCCTGGTCAGAAGATATAATTAGAATTTTTGAATCTGGATCTACCGCCTGCCAGAGAGTGCACCGCACCGAAGGGCAGTTTGTAAGGCAGCATTGGCGGATTCTGTCCCAGTTGACGCATCCGAGACCGTTTCGACTGGCGGGATTTGATCCAGAGAAACAACCCAGTCACCGTTACACACACGGGAAGAACTAGAAATATTGGCTGCAAGAGGACACTCATGATGACATTGGGAAGTTTTTTGACGTCGATAATTTTGATATTAATTAGCAGGAAATTTGCTAAATATAAAGCATATGGAAGAGAGAAGAGGCAAAAAAAAAACAAGAAAGAAAGAGATAAATAAATAAAATGAGCAGAAACAAAACAAATGAATAAAAAGAAAAAGCAATAAAGAAACAGAAGCAAAAATCGACCGTTTCATGCAGTCTCAGTCTTACTCAACTCGTGAGTTGTTATGGCGGACCCGACTGAATCGGCCCCGTGATCGCACAACCCAACTGGTCCTGCTTCGAAATCCCAAGTCTGCGTGACTTGGACAAAACATCCTAAGTATTAAATGAAACCAATTTCGTGGATTCAGAATCTGTACAAGAAGTCGACACCATGACCCAGTTAGATATCGGGACGACTGAGCCCAAAATACCCTCGTCAGACGCAGAAGTCCGAGTCCTACCAAGCAATGGTATGAATGGATCACACTCTTAGCTGTGTCGATGGCTAATTTCTTCAGGTCACGATGCCTGGAAGGCCGGTCGAGCCGAGATTCTCACAGTCGTTTGCCTGTCAATCGTCTCGCTGGTCGTTGCTTTGGATTCCACGATATTGGTGCCAGTCTTACCGGTAAGTTGCTGCATATGTATATAGCTCCTGTTTATGTCTCCCTGCTAAGCTTCTCAGACTCTTGCAGTAGCATTAAATGGCTCAGCTATCGAGACTTTCTGGGCAGGAACATCTTTCCTCCTGGCCAGCTCGACCTTTCAGCCCTTCATTGGCGCTCTTTCCGACGTGTTCGGCAGGAGAGATCCATCTTTTTGTTTGCATTGGGAACGCTGGTCGCGTGTTTCTCCCACGGATTCCCTCAATTCCTGGCAGGCAGGACCATCCAAGGGGTTGGAGGTGGAGGCATTGTTACCCTCGTGCTCATTATTTGCACCGATATTATCCCCCTCCGCCAACGTCCCAAATTCACCAGTTTCCTGCAGGTCTCATGGGCTCTGGGAACCGTCAGTGGACCGCTCATTGGAGCCGCCTTTGCGGAATATGTCTCGTGGCGTTGGATGTATGGCTCCATCCACTTAATCCCAACCCTTGCTGACTCTCTAGCTTTTACATCAATTTCCCCATCTGCGGCATCGGCGGGGTTATGGCCTTCCTGGTGATTCGCTTCCGGGACCGTCATAAGTCCTGGGCGACCAAGTTTTCGGAAGTCGACTGGATTGGCGGTCTTTTGTTCATCGGCAGCACTACGGCATTCCTCCTGGGAATCACCTGGGGAGGCGTTCAATACGCATGGAACAGCTATCAGACTTTGCTTCCACTGTTACTCGGCATTGTCGGTGTCGTAACGACTTTATTCTGGGAAGTTCGACACGCAAAAAATCCTTTTATCCGCAAAGCTCTCTTTAATAATCTTTCCGGTCTGTCTGCATACACGTGTGCCCTTCTTCAAGGCCTGCTGGTAAGACTGGTTGATGAACTCTTGAAGAGCGGACAGCTAAGTCCTGACACGGTGCTGGAGATTCTCGGCGGGGCGAGTTTGACGCGGTTGGGTCAGATGGCGGCCAACTGCCTGCATAAGTGTATCGAATGCTGCTCCTACTTCTGCTCCTGCTCCTGCTCCTGCTTCCTCTACGAATCCGTCAGAGTGAATCGGCCTCACGTGGATCAGGAGTTGACCTTCTTCGGTCTGCTCGGTCCATCCTGAGTCTGGTCATCAATGATCTTCCTATCCGTCCAAGCTGCTTTCTTTTTTTTTTTCTTTTTTTTTTTAAGGAAAAGAACCATCGGCAACACCTTTACACTCATATCTAGGAAGCAAAAAAAATATACAAAGCAGGATCTTGTCTTTACTGCCTTGCGTGTTTTCACAGAATGAAAAATACATGCAATATACCCGACACAATCAAGATGCACATATGGTTGGGATATTGGCTGTGGAAAGTTCCGCGTTAAAAAACAAAGAACAAAAAAGGAAAGAATGAGATGAAAATTGAGTAAGATTGCTTCTGTTGAAACATTCAGACAGACTATCCTGATACTTCCAGGCTGATAATAAACATAAAAGCAAAGCAGAGCAAAGCAAAGCACGTTCGTCCATCTCTATACCTAATGCGTTATCTGACAACTGAACAACTGCCTGTTATTAAAAAAGAAAAGAAAGAAAAAAGAGAAGAGAAGAGAAATTCCATCTACTGTACTACTCCGCATGTGTCCGGCGTCGCCGTCTCCCGGACGAGTGCCTGTGAGAGCCGGAGCGACTGCTGGAGCTGCTATACCGCGAGCTTCCATCCCACGTAGAAGCTCGACAATGCACAACCTCACGGGAGCTCTTTTCAGACTTACCGTCGGCAAGTACCAAGGCTTGCCGTCTGGACGAAGACGTCTCGCCATCGGTGCTCTCAGAACCGGACTCAGAGACTGCACGGATACGTGCAGAGGCCTCGGCGTTCTCCAAAACACTGGCTGCCGTTGCGGCCGTCGTCGAGTTGTACGTTCCTAGCATTCGAGGTTCGGGGGGTTTAGTCAAGCCGGCTAGAAGCGGGTCAGCAAGAGAAAAAACTTCTCAACCAGGGGGGGGCGGTGTTATGCTCACTTGCTACTTTCAACTTCTCCCAAAAAGTCGTCTGTGGTTCAAAGACCCCAATATGCGTGAGCATCTTCCGATCGACGCCTGGCAGGTTGAGCCAGACGAGCTCGCGGCCGCGGTGGATCTCCCCCTTCATCCGAAACGGATGCAGTCCTTCGGGGAAGATGAGCGGATCGGGAACGACATACGGGGTGTACGCTGGCAGGAGCAGATGGAAGACCGGGATAGGCAGCTGTTGACGTGTGCGCTGTTGTTTTTTCTCGCGGACTTGTCGCACGGCGAGCATATACAGGATCAACGCGTCGAGCTCGTTGGAGATTCCGCAGAAGTTCTTCCCCAGCGGTCCCTCCTTGCGGACCTTCTCTTCGAAGTACGGGTGCCAGTCCGTGTCCGGGTGAAAGACAAAGTACCAGTCATCAGGCGTGGCGTCTTTCACAGACGCCCGGACAAAGAGATAGACCTTTTCGGCAAACTTCTCCGGCGCGAGGAGGGCTGTTTGCGCGTCGAGACTGGCGCTGATCGTCCCCAGATGGGACGAGATCTGTTTTAGCTGTTCGATGCTTTGGCAGGTCGAGACCAGGTTCGCCACCATGCCGATCGCAGCAGCTGAGGAAGTAAAGGCGGCGGTGTATTTGGCGACGTCGCCCAGCGAGCTGCTCACGACTTTCATCGTCGACATGAATGCCTCCACTTCTTTGGAGAGTTTCACCGCTTCCTGGCTGGCGCCGTCGATGCTCTTGAGGACATCGCGCACGAGAGACATGGTTGTTCTCGTTGATAACTCCACCTCCTTTTTCTTCTTCAACAGCCGTTCCAACCAGTGTGCGTCCGCCATTGTGAGAGATAACCGTACTCGTCCGGTGTGGTTGAGGGGGGAGATGGGAGGATGTCCCACGAGGAGACTTTGGGATTAAGCTGGGACGATTTCAGGCTTATCGTGCGTTCAAGTGTTCCGCGGCATATTTCTGTTGAAATCAGCGATTATTTCTTGTATCAACAAGTTGGAGTAGTTTGATGAAGCAGAGCTTACTTACAAGTACATATATTAATGTGACAATAAACACCAGGGGTCATCCTCTCAACATAAATCAGCAGACGAGCAAGATCAGATCCTGTACAAGTCAGAAGCCCTGGGTCGAGTAGCAGTAGCAGATTGAAGCATTCGTTGAATGTAATGTGTCAGGTGAGACAAGACATTATCGCAGGTTTGAGCTGGTCGCAGCCGATCCCCTACCTATACAGTTATAGTATAGTATAGAGCGAAAAGAAAAAAAAAAGAGGACGAAGACTGGCTTTGATTCCAGTAGGACCGTACCAGTTATCATTTTGGTTTGAACACAAAGTCACATATTGCTGTACATACATACCTAGGCTAGGTAGGTAACTGATCTGGATAACCGACGTGGAGACTTTAATTTCATATTTAATCAGATCCGATTTGATAATTGATTGCCAAGTCATCAAGGGGGTGTGTACCGTGTGCCGCTCTATACCTGCCTACGTGAATATTTCAACTGCCAAAAATGCTACCAATTTCCTTTCAGAAAGAAGATTTTTGAATATTTATTTATTATTTATTCATTCATCTTGGCTATTTAAATCCTACCCTTTAAGTAGTAAATAAATTAATTAATTACTCAGTTACAATCCCACAGCGTCAAGTATGAAATTCCCGTAATACATAATCACATATGCAGGCGGAATGGTCTGAGCGGCATGCTCTGTCCATTTATCCTCCCTATTGGAGACTAGGATTCAACACGGCTAGTTAGTCGTCTCTGCGATAAGATAAGTCGTCCACGTAATGAATCTTGGAACTCTCCTCTTCTCTCTTGTCCATAGCCAGTCAAAGGCCGTTCATTGGCAGAACTTGCGAATAACTGTTACATATCATATGCATTGATGCCTAAACGAGAAGTTGATTGGAATCTCCGACTCCTTGCATGGCTTTGATTGATGGGCTCATTGGCTGCCTCGATGTCTCTGGTCTGGCGTTTTGCGAGGCAGCATGACGGTTGGCTGTACTCTCCGCAGCAAAAAGAACCACCGACCGAATTTCCCGCTCTAATTATTTCTCAACGAATTTATTTTCTATGATAGTCCTATTGTTTTTTTTTTAAAAAATATATATATATATATATATATAGATAGATAATTAATAAATAAAAAACTTTCATATCAATTTTTATGGCTTTGCTTAGTTATGGAGAACTTTTAGAAAGAAGTCTCTTTTAAATATGAAAACTTCCCAAATTTATACTATATGTAAAGCCCCGAAAGAATATATATGTTTGAGCATTCGTTTACTTTATATATGACGATGTCAAACCATTATTGTCTTGATAGATATATAAATATAATATATTATTAATTAATCTAGCTATATTTAAATTCTAGACAATATTTATACCTCGAATTTTGGCCTTTTTATGTATCAAGTTAGTACTCAATAAATTAACTCGTCAGGCCGGGAAGCCGCTGGGCTCTAGGCTTCTAAGACCACAGCCACACCCCTATAAATAAGGCTTCCCGTTCTCACATTACTACCCCTTTATTTAAACTGCAATGATATTAAGATCTGCTTAACTAATCGTTTTTATTTTTTAATTTTATTAAATAATGGCTATTTATTATTTATTATTTATTATATTAATTTTATATGATTGCTATAGACTATTGTTGAGTTTAGTAAGAGTTAAAATATGGAAATCGATAATTTCATTGCAAGGAGTTTGGTGGTGGCAGTTTTTTTTATTTTTTTTATTTTTTGTTTTTTTTATTTTTTATTTTTTGTTTTTTTTATTTTTTA
>NW_027192456.1:0-1061 GCF_041956645.1 Rasamsonia byssochlamydoides | reverse complement strand
TTTATTTTATTTTATTTTATTTTATTTTATTTTATTTTATTTTATTTTATTTTATTTTATTTTATTTTATTTTATTTCGTTAGGTACTCCGTACCGTATGTCGGCCGACGCTCTCAGGAGGGTGCTGCTGGACAACAGCTGAGAGAACTAATTCTCTGTTAGGATCCTAGTCGAATCCTATACAATTAATAATGATATGGAGATAGACACTGAACTCATTTCAAGGTCTTGCATAATTAATGCTCCTTAAGTAGAAGCTACCTATCCTGATCTGTCACGCCTAGGAGTCCTAGATGTAATAGTGTCTCACCCGTGAAGCAAGCAAGAAACAAACGAAGATGGAAACTGATCGACCATGTTGGTTTTGGGGGTTAAAATCAGCCTGGTTTCTCATTTTATTCATTTTTTCTAATTATTACTGTTTTTTCATAATTTAATACTAGGAGTTCTGGTGTAGTCAAAATTCTACTATTTTATTGTTTCTGTCGATGTGATCCCCGCACGTGGCATTGATCCTTATTATTTTACAGCTACCGCAGCGCGAATTGGAAGTTTGAGCCTACACCCTGTTTTCCCACGTACTAATTTTTCTGAGTAATATCACATATATAGTCAGGATATTAAATAATAAAAAAAATGATTTTTCTAATAGAAAAATCAGGTAAATTCTGTTTTTGTTAAAATATTATATTTGCCTCAGTTATATCTTACTTATTATGGCTACTTGTTGCAGATTCGGCCAAAGAGGTGCCGACTTCTAGGTGAAACTGATCTGCCTGCCAACATTACTTTATTTATTTTGACTTACTTAATAACTTGACTCATAAGGATTATCTTATTTACTTCAAAGTTTCCCTTGCCTTCTCCATACTAACCTAGTAATACCCTTAAAGTATATTTATCTTAAAGCACGACCTATTGTTATAAGGTTACTAGTCAAGCCGTAAGTTTAACCTAGGCTTTGCCTGGTCTTTACAGGGCCTTTTATTATTATTATTATTAATCAAGTTTAACGTCCATACCGAGCCTTTCGGCTATGACAGACCCCGAATCATGGGCCA
>NW_027192455.1:159960-160090 GCF_041956645.1 Rasamsonia byssochlamydoides | reverse complement strand
TACCCTGTTCGCTGCAACGCCCCGATCACCTCCTCATCTACCATCTTTCCAGAGAGCTGCCGTTCGCTGTCGATCACTGGTTGCTCGTTTTTATACCGCTCCAGGTTCTCCCGCACCAGGCGGTTGCGTC
>NW_027192455.1:159736-159943 GCF_041956645.1 Rasamsonia byssochlamydoides | reverse complement strand
GCCGCTGCTTCTCATTCCGCAGCTCACGGAGGGCCCGTTGATATTTCTGATCCGCGCGGTCGTACTTATCCTGATACCGTTCCAGGTTCTGTCGCAGCAGTTCCCGTTGTTTCTCGTTTCGCTGTTCACAGAGGGCCCGTTCGTATCTTCCCTCCGCATGTTTGTATTTATCACTGCACCGATCCCGAGCCTGCTTACGCTTCTGAA